>NC_057942.1:3186773-3221773 GCF_018555375.3 Anguilla rostrata | reverse complement strand
GCACGCGCACACACTCACACTGAGAACTCTGATAAAGAGAACCAGCTCAGGTACCGCAGACATATTTACATATACATACACTCGCTCATGCATATATACACACACACACTCAGAACTCTGACAAAGAGAACCAGCTCTGGTGAGCGCTACGTATACACACACACACACACACACACACACTCACTCAGAACCCTGACAAAGAGAACCAGCTCTGGTGCCACAGACATATTTACATATACCCATACTCAAACATACACACACACAGTTACACACACACACTTGTGCGCACACACATGAAATTCCGCCCCGTTTCTCAGATGCAAATATACGCAGATATTTCTCCTGTGAATGACACCGCCCAGTTTGAATATGCTTCCCTGCTTCTGGAGCGCTCTGTTTGATGCCTGTGGGGCGACGCCTGAGTTTATATATACGCAGAGCTCTGGAAAAAAGCCACTTCTGCTGCCAAAATGAATGTGTGCAGTGTGGAAGAGCGCCCCCTACTGGACGGGAAAAGCACATCTGCGTTGTCCTTTCAGACATAAATACGCAGAGGACTGACACACATGCGCTCCATGGCCGAAAGCATGTGGACACCTGACATCCAACATCTCGTCCCACATTATGGGCATTAATATGGAGTTGGTTTACCCTTTGCTGCCATAGCAACCTCCACTCTTCTGGGAAGGCTTTATGCTGGATGTTGGGAGTGTTCTACATCGTATTTCCCTGAAGAGGGAAAAAAAAAGCAGCACGCAGTTGTCAGATTCAGTTTAGCTCACTATTATTTTTCGTCCTTAATGACGCGTTTTTTTTTGCCGGCTGCGACTGTTTTACCTGTTCGCTGAGGCGTGTCCGCCCGGCCCGGTCACGCACGTGTGGAACACGGCAACAGCTGACAGCGCCCGTCGCCATGGCGTCTGGCGTGTTCGCGTGTGTTTGTTTCTCATTAGCCGGCCCGGTTTGAAACGGAATTGGGGAGCCACGCTCCATTTCCGTCTCTGAGGGGGGCGGGGCGGGGGGATTCCTTTGTTGTGTCTGTCGTCCCCCCCCCCGTCATCTTTATTCTTTTTGTTTTCCGTGTGATCTCTGTTCTCTCCCTCTCTCTCTCTCTCTCTCTCTCTACTGTAAGTGATTACTCGTCCGGGCAGGGTTTTGTGGGAGAGCGTTCGGGTCTGCCTTCCATCCAACCCCCCCCCCCAACTCTGCCCCCCACCCCCACCCCCCGCTCACGCAAACGAGTTCCTCGTTTGTCGGGCTGACCTAATTGCTCACTGTGGCCAGCGCTCTGTGATGGACTGAGTGAAAACTGGTGGCCGGGAATCCGGGGTTTGGCGGTTAGGTCAGATCCTGAGCCCCCGACCCCCAGACCCCTCCCCCCCTCCCCCCCCACCCCCCCCCCCCCCCGCACAGGGAGCTGTAAAGCTGAGCCTGTGCCCTCCACCGCTGATGTACTGCACAGTCCCCGGTGAGCCAGAGCCAGTTTTCCCACACTACAGGCCGCACGGGTGACTACGGAAAGATCTAGCGCGGATCGGAGGAGTGGCGTGTTTCTGAGAGGCGAGAGGTCCGTTTTCGTGGGGGGGGGGGGGTTGCGTCCAGGGGAATACTGGCTCACCCCCCCACCCAACCCCCCCCCCCCCGTACCTCTGCGAGACAAATCACCGTTGAACACTCCTCGTAAAAATGGGCTCAAGGCTTCCAACTGGCCATCTGCGGGCTGCTGGGTTCAGACAAACAGGCTTTTCAGACTGAGCCCTGTTTAAAGGCCCAGATCCTGGGTTTGTGAAGTCTCGTAAAAATCCGCTTAAGAAGGTTAAATGAGCTCATTTTAAACAGCCTCGCAGAGGCGTAATGCACTGTACGTGTATTCTTTTGGAGAAAAAAAAATGGCCTTGGCCTAATTGATGCTGTGGAAAAAAAAGGGAATGGTTCTTAAAATCCCCTTTGATTACATTCCTGCAAGCATTTAACATTCCTTCAAAGCACACGGCCCGTAGTTCCACACACACACACACACCCGCGCGCACACACACACACACACACACACACACATGCGCGCACACACACACATGCGCGCACGCACACACACCACACACACACACACGCGCACATCCATGCACATATCCGCTCTTCTTTCCAAGAACGATGCTATACGTTGGGCCTTCGCCACTGGAATGTAAAGAATTTGCTCACTGTTGCGTATGTATGTCCTCCAAGAGCTGTGCGGAGAGAGGGAGGGAGGGAGGGAGGGAGAGAAGGATGGGGGGATGACTGACAGGCAGCCAAACTGAGGCTGAGAGGACGAGAGTGGCATGTGGGGAGGGAGAACATGGTGGGGGACGGGGCGGGGCGGGGGCGGGGGGTGGGAGAGAGTATTTCGGCCAGTGAGCTTTGACCCAAACGATCACATTTTCCATTTTCCGTTCAGGATTTTTTTTTTTTTTATAACTTCGAAGCTGCCATTTTCTTGGCCTGGGAAAAGCGTGTGGCATGTTGGGTCTCCTCCCTCTCTGGCTGTCACAAGCGGTGCCTTGCTCTGAGACAAGCATGGGACAGTGTTATTTGGGCTGTGAGACAGGGCCCAGGGTGTCCAGCAGGCATGGGACCGTGTGATTTGGACTGTGAGACGGGCGCAGGGTGTCCAGCAGGCATGGGACCGTGTGATTTGGGCTGTGAGACGGGCCCAGGGTGTCCAGCAGGCATGGGACCGTGTGATTTGGGCTGTGGAAACTCTGACTTGGTCACATTTGCTTGGTCACGTCATGTTTACTTCAGATCTTTGAACACATGCTGAACCAGCTGTGTGTGTGTGTGTGTGTGTGTGTGTGTGTGTGCGTGTGTGTGTGTGTGTGTGTGTGTGCGTGCGTCTTTTTTGTATTTTTGCAGTTCTGTCTCTCTGGACCAACTCTCTGGCAAACTACAGAACATCCAGGACATTGAGGAGCTAACTGTACTGGTGAGGTCACACACACACTTCTCTCTCACACACACACAGACACACACTCCTCTCACACACACACACACAAACACACACACACACACACACACACACACACTCGTGCCAGACACATTGAGAAATGCGTATTTGTCACACATTCATTTGCTGCATTCCTAATTCATCGCTCATTCATGCTGCGTTAGCCTCTCATCTCAGCGGCATTTCTGCTGCGTTTCCTCATTTTGCTCTGGTGACCCACAATCCTTCACTCACATTATTACCCGCACATCTTGGATTTATGTGCGTTTTTCCAGCTGGACAGTTCCCGGGTCCCTGGATCACGAGTTAATACCCCAGTGTCTCACCAGGGATTTGACCCAATGACCTTCAGGTCAAGACTTGACGGTCTTTGACCGGTCTCTGACCACAACACCAGATGCTGCCTTTAGTGTCTGTATGATTCTTCATTAAGTGACAGGGTTGCCTTTATCACTACACATACATTTACGTACAATACGTAGCATACATTTACCTATTTATGTATTTATGTGTGTGTATATACATGTGTATGTATGTATTTGTGTGTGTGTGTGTAACTGTGAGACATACCTATGATATATGTTCCACATGTCTGATCTGTGTGAGTGCCTGTGATTGGGCCTGCGTCTCTCATGCTGCCCTGTGATTGGGCCTGTGTTTCTCATGCTGCCCTGTGATTGGGTCTGCGTGTCTCACGCTGCCCTGTGATTGGCTGCCTGTGCCCGCAGCTGCGTGGTGCCAGCGAGTACGAGGAGAGGAAGCTGATCCGGGCGGCCATCCGTCAGCTGCGCGACGAGGAGCTGCGGGGTGAGTCTCGTGGGGGGGGGACGGGGCGGGGGGGGGCAGTGTTATAACCCACCCTTCTCTCTGGTGTGCTGGCTGTTTTTGCATGTTTTTACTCCACCACCATGCCCAGCACACCTCAAGGACAAAGCTGGAGAGATAGAGAGAGAGGAAGTGAGAGAGAGAGGGAGTGAGAGAGAGAGACAGAGACAGAGAGAGTGAGAGAACAGAAGAGGGAGGGAGGGGCAGAGAGAGAAAGGGAGGGAGTGAGAGAGAGAGAGGGACAGACAGAGAGAGAGCGAGCAAGCAAGGCACAGGTCCATCTCTCTCTCTCTCTCTCTCTCTCTATCTCTCTCTCTGCCCTTCCGTCTGCTGATCTTGTCTCTGGTGATGGTGGTGTGGGTGTCAGTCAGCCAGGCATGCAGGACCAGGGCCTGGTACCTGAGATGGAGGAGCAGATAAGAGATTCCAGCCATTCCACAGTGCAGCCCTGTTCAGTGTGTCCCTGCAGTTACCTCTGACACTGATAGGGGGCGGGGTCACTGTGGGGACTGGGTCACATGGGGGCGGGGTCATGCAGGTGGCAGGGTCACAGAGTTCCAGGTAACATTTCAGGCGTCTGTCTGTCTGTCTGTCCCACACAGGAGCCTCAGAGAAGGTCAGGGGGATGGGACGCCGTCCCGAACCTGAAACAGCAGAGCTGCACAGTGCCCTGGGGACAGTGGTGAGTTTGGGAAGGGGGAGGGGGTGGGGGGGCGGGTTGACTGTGTACTGTGACAGGTGGTTAGCCTGTGTATTATTTATTCATTCACCACCAGTGCGAGACGCAGTATTGTAGTGCCAGTGGCTTTTTGAATGAAGCTTGGTGTGCTTAACAG
The DNA here is from genome assembly GCF_018555375.3 of Anguilla rostrata. Classification (NCBI taxonomy): domain Eukaryota; kingdom Metazoa; phylum Chordata; class Actinopteri; order Anguilliformes; family Anguillidae; genus Anguilla; species Anguilla rostrata. Next base: position 3,217,132 of record NC_057942.1, on the reverse strand, counting down.
CTGCAACAAACAAACAATCACATAATGCCCTGTTTGTACACAATAGGGAATAACACAGCGAGTAGCGCTAAGGCGTTCGCTACGCAGCAGCAGCAGCTACGCGGTCACATGACTGTGTGCGTGGTCACATGACTACATGTGCAGTCACATGACTGTGTGTGCGGTCACGTGACTGTGAGCCGCACGCAGTCCGTGTTAGAGCAGAGCAGACGGGCCTCGCTGTGGCGGGAATGCCGAGCGAGCGGATTGGAGGAGATAAACGATGGGTCCTCAGCGTCGGCGCTGGAGGTCCGGAGCGCCGCGTGATGGATTCTTCTTCTCGGGAATTGTTCCCGGGAGACGTCAGCGGAGCTGGCGGTCTGCACGGCCTCACCAGCCAGGCACGCACGACGGCAAAAAATAACTGAGCGCGTAGATAAATAAATAAATAAATAGTCCCTGTTTGTTGCTTTTTTCCTGGCTGAGTACACCGGGGAGAAGCAGTTGGCCTTGCTTTTCCAAGCCCATAAATCCTGAGTTGATGTAGGAGACGCTGCACTGGTTGTGTCAGTTTAAACGTAGCCGTTTGCTTTGGCTGTCGCACTGCATGATGGGAAATTGAAGTGTAGAGCTGTGGCACCAGTGACAGATGTTGGCAAGGGGGGGTGAGTAGGGGGTCCCTGCGTTTCCTGTCTCTCTCTACAGGGCAAGGTGCGTGAAATTAAAGTCCTGGAATACTCTTGGAGCATAGACTGCCCCCTTGTGGCCATTGAGTAGAACAACTGGCTATGCAACTGCACTTAAAGACCCTGCTCAACACAGACTATTTCCCTGTGTCACACCAAACAGCAGTAGTATGAACACGTGTTTAGGAATAGCCATGTAAGCTTTTCAGTGAAGGACAGTCTACACCACCATGCACGGATGGACTGGGATTTTATTTTATTTTTTTCGAGTTTCCGTTGTTGCTCTTGACCAAAGCCGTGCTCTTTCAGGGAGATATCGTACGCGCAGGTAACCTTGGCGGAGGGAAGGCACGTGAACACAGCTCTGAAGCTGAATGTAAATGAATCCTGACGGGATTGCTGAAGAGATACTGCAGACAAACAGCGTAGCAAGCTCGCAGATCAGAGGACGGGTGTTTATCTTATCTTATCTCCGTCCCCCTGACGGGTTTTTGTCCGCTGATGAATGGTCTTCCTTTGAAGGAGGAGCTTTTTTTGTGAGGCGAAGAGCAAAAGAGCAAGTTTGCCCAAATGATGCTGGGCGTCAGGAATTGAATCAAGGCGAGAATGTCGCCTCCTTGGTGAATTTTTATCACGGGACCCTTTGAGCCAGACCCGCCGGGAGTAATGGGGGCGACGACATGGCGTCTCAGTGGAGGATCTTTTATCTTATCTCTGTTATCCGTGAGCAGGGGAGGGGAGGGCAGCTCTGTGACTGTGTGTTTCAGTTATTTCTCTAGTGTGTGTGTGTGCATGTTTGTGTGTGTGTACTTGTGTGTGCCTGTGTGTGTGTGTGTACTTGTGTGTCGTGTGTAGTATTGTTGTATGCCGTTGTGTGAGTGGTGTCTGGTGTTTGTGTTACTGTTGTGTGTGTGTTTGGTATGCACGTGTGTGAGTGGGTGCATGTTAGTGTGCTGTTGTATGTGTGTGGTGTTATGTGTTCCTGTGTATATGTTTGTGTGTGTGTGTGCGCAGTGCTGTGCTTGTGTCTGAATCCGATAAAAGTGTTTCTTGGCAGCCAGCTCCTAATACACCGAGTAAACAAAGCTGGCTCAAGACACGGGGCCAGTGATGTCATATCCTGCATCCCAACAATGGAACCACAAACTCACTGCCCGTGTCTGGGGGGGTGGGGGGGGGGGGGGGGGGCAGCCGGGCCTATCTGTGCTGCGTCCTCCCAGATGAGCTAGTCTCCAGGTGGAGGGGCGGAGCCTGCCCCTGGCGTGTGATTGGACGGAGGGGTGGGACTTCTAGAGACAGATGCTAGCCGACGATGTCGTTTGGTTCCGCAGTGGGGATTTGCCAAGAACAACAGGAGCCGTTCTCCTTTTTTAATAGAGGATCTGAGGAGCGGGTCCGTTTGAGCCGAGCTGCATTGTGCGGGTGCAGATGGAGGGCTGAGATAGCAGGACCATGGTGCCAAAACAGCAGAGTCACAGCCCAAACGCTCCCATACAGCACAGCCCAAACGCTCCCATACAGCACAGCAGAGTCACAGCCCAAACTGACCCGTACAGCACAGCCCAAACGCTCCCATACAGTACAGCCCAAACTCACCCATACAGTACAGCTGAGTCACAGCCCAAACCTCCCATACAGCACAGCTGAGTCACAGCCCAAACTCACCCAAACAGCACAGCTGAGTCACAGCCCAAAGCTCCCATACAGCACAGCTGAGTCACAGCCCAAACGCTCCCATACAGCACAGCCCAAACGCTCCCATACAGCACAGCCCAAACTCACCCGTACAGCACAGCCCAACGCTCCCTACAGCCGCCAAACTCACCCAACAGCACAGCCCAAACCTCCCATACAGTACAGCCCAAACTGCCCTATACAGCACAGCTGAGTCACAGCCCAAACTCACCCATACAGCACAGCCCAAACGCTCCCATACAGCACAGCAGATCCCCACGCCCACCCCACAGCAGCCCAAACCCCCATACAGCACAGCCCAACTCACCCATACAGTACACAGCCCAAACTCACCCATACAGACAGCCCAAACGCTCCCATACAGCACAGCCCAAACGCTCCCATACAAGCTATCACAGCCAACTCACCATACGCTCCCATACAGCCACAGCTAGTCACAGCCCAAACGCTCCCATACCACAGCCAACGCCCATACAGCACAGCCCAACTCCCATACAGCACACTACCCTAGTACAGCCCAAAGCTCACCCATACAGCACAGCTGAGTCACAGCCCAAACTCACCCATACAGCACAGCCCAAACGCTCCCATACAGCACAGCTGAGTCACAGCCCAAACTCACCCATACAGCACAGCTGAGTCACAGCCCAAACTCACCCATACAGCACAGCCCAAACTCACCCATACAGCACAGCCCAAACTCACCCATACAGCACAGCCCAAACTCACCCATACAGCACAGCCCAAACGCTCCCATACAGCACAGCTGAGTCACAGCCCAAACTCACCCATACAGCACAGCCCAAACTCACCCATACAGCACAGCCCAAACTCACCCATACAGCACAGCCCAAACTCTCCCATACAGCACAGCTGAGTCACAGCCCAAACTCACCCATACAGCACAGCCCAAACGCTCCCATACAGCACAGCCCAAACGCCCCCATACAGCACAGCAGTCGCAGCACAGACTCACCCATACAGCACAGCCCAAACGCCCCCATACAGCACAGCAGTCGCAGCACAGACTCAACCATGCAGAACAGTCGAGTCACAGTCCAAATGAATGATATTTTACTGTGCTTTTGTTTTGTGGTATTCCTCAGTATAATAGATTATATATAAATTATTGGAGTACTCATCTCATCTTTGTTTAATCAATAATGTGTTCATTTTCTGGTTGCTATTGACAGCTTCCTCATACATAAGTTGCTAGAAATGGGGTAATTCTGTATAAAATGTTCCATATCACCACTTTTCCGATGTCTAAAGACAGCTCCATCGACGCGCCTCAGAGCTGTAATTATTCGTATGGTTAGAAGATTTATGGCTCGGGCAGCCAATCTCGGGGAAGGTATTTTCCATTTTAGTTTCTTTCCTTTTTTTCCCTGGTTCATAGTACAGTTTTCACTCTTTCTGTGTGAGAATGCACAGGTCCGTGAGGCACGGACCTTAAAGCAGGGAGAAATGAGACAGGGGGAGGACAGGAACCTGAATCAAAACAAACAACAACAAAAAAAGAAAAAATATGATCTAAGAAGTAAGATAAGGTGGGGGAGGAAGGAGAGAGAAGTAGGAGGAGAGGGTGAAGGAGAGAGCGGTAAGGAGAGGGAAGAGAAGGAGAGAGGGAAGGAGAGAGAGGAGTAGAGGGTGGGAGGGAAGAGTAGAAAGAGAGAGAGAGAGAGAGAGAAGGGGGGAGGGAGAGGAAGCTGGAGGAGTGGCCTGACAGCGTGTGAGTGAGAGAGTATAGACAGGGCTGAGTGAGAGGGAGGGAGAGAGAGAGAGAGAGAGAAGAGTGACAGGACAGAGCGAGAGTAAAGAGAGAGAGAGAGGGCTGAGCAAGAGAGAGAGGGCGAGTAGAGACAGGGTTGAATGAGTGAGAGAGCGAGTAGACTCTCAGTAGGACTGACAGAGAGAGAAGGAGAGGGAGAGAGAGAGAGAAACAGTAGAGAAAGGGCAGAGCGAGTAGACACTCAGTAGGACTGACCGAGAGAGAAGGAGAGAGAGAGAAACAGTAGAGAGAGGGCAGACTCTCAGTTGGACTGACAGAGGGAGAGAGAGAGAGAGAGAAACAGTAGAGAGAGGGCAGACTCTCAGTTGGACTGACAGAGAGAGGGAGAGAGGGAGAGAAACAGTAGAGAGAGGGCAGACTCTCAGTTGGACTGACAGAGGGAGAGAGAGAGAGAAACAGTAGAGAGAGGCAGACTCTCAGTTGGACTGACAGAGAGAGAGGGAGAGAGAGAGAGAGAAACAGTAGAGAGAGGCAGACTCTCAGTTGGACTGACAGAGCGAGCGGTTGGAGGGAATGAGACTGGCGGCAGCGTGTGGAGTGTGAGGTAAGGAGCTCTCTGTCCGTTGGGTTCCCGGGGCGGGCTCGTTTAGGAAGGTTAACCAGGCGCGGGACGGGGTTGGGGGGGCCGGGGGGCTCTGCGCGCTGTGTCATTTCCTGAGGAGCTGACTACGACGGGGGGGGGGGGTGTGATCAGCGCAGGTGATGTTGGGTACGAGCGGAGGTGTGTGACACATGGGGGGGGGGATTCCCACTCTCCTCTCATCTCTTTATCACAACTGCCTCATGGGCCGACAGTTTGGAACGAGGGAAATATGACGGCCGTGAGAGAGAGAGAGAGAGAGAGAGAGAGAGAAAGAGAGAGAGAGACGGAGGGAGAGAGAGAGAGAGAGAGAGAGAGAGAGAGAGAGAGAGAGGGAAAGAGAGAGAGGGGAAGAGAGAGAATAGTTGGTGCCTGGCCCAGGAGAGGTGATGGGGTGTTGCATAGCGACGTGTGGTGTCTGAAGATGGGCTGAGGTTTTCGGTGAGTTCTGTGAGATTGTCTTAATGCCCTGGCTCCCCGAAGCCAAAGTGTGGAGCATTTTATTGTGTATGTGTGCGTTTTTGCGCGTTTGTGTGGGTTTGTGTGCGTTTGTGTGCGTTTGAGTGGGTTTGTGTGCATCTGTGTGGGTTTGTGTGCGTTTGTGTGGGTTTGTGTGTGTTTGTGTGTGCGTTTGTGTGCGTCTGTGTGGGTTTGTGTGGGTTTGTGTGTGTTTGTGTGGGTTTGTGTGCGTCTGTGTGCGTCTGTGTGCGTCTGTGTGCGTTTGTGTGCGTTTGTGTGCGTCTGTGTGCGTCTGTGTGCGTTTGTGTGCGTCTGTGTGCGTATGTGTGCGTCTGTGTGCGTCTGTGTGCGTCTGTGTGCGTCTGTGTGCGTCTGTGTGCGTCTGTGTGCATCTGTGTGCGTTTGACGGGTGAAATGACAGGGCTGTGGACGCTCATGGCTCGCGTACGGTCACGCCTGATGCCCTTGCGTTGAGTGGCGCTGACGGAAAGGCCTGTCTGCTAGTGCAGTCCCTTATTAAAGACTCCGGCGAGAGTGCGATGCGTCCCGGGTTTACTCAGGGCTGTGTTTAGGTCGGCTGCCGTAAATCAGGGGTGACGAGGTCGTTTTGCGAGGGTGTATTTTTATCGTCGGTCGTCTCCCGCAGTTTCTTGACTTTTTTCGCCGCTCCCGCTGAGCCCCCCCCCCCGGGCCTCAGAACCCCGGGGCGTTTGAAAAAAGAGGGAACGTTTCGGGGAGCGTCCCAGAGGCCTACGCCTCGCTGCGGTCGTCCAGGCCTCGGTCTGGGGTCGGCGGCCATTTTGGCTCCGCGAGCGGCGTCTCTTCCAGCTTGAAAGCGTTGCGTGAACGCGCTCGGTGTGGGGATAAGGGGGGGGGGGGGTTCTGGTTCAGTGCTGTATGCTGTATGTGGCGTCCAGACGGGCCGTCCGGGCCCGGGGAGGAGGGTAATTACAGCCTGGGACGGGGGGGGAGCGGGCCAGAGTCCGCCAACGCTCGGCGGGAGAAATGCGCTCCTGTGGCTTTCTCGGGTTCGAGCCGGAGAAGTGTCGCCGGCTGAGAGAGAGAGAGAGAGAGAGAGAGAGAGAGAGAGAGAGCGCGGAGCAGAGCAGAGAGAGAGAGAGAGAGAGCGCCGTGGAGCTCGGGGGCGAGGGTTTTCCAAAAAAAAAAGGAACGAGCCCAGTCTGAGCCAAATGTCATTACCAGCAGCGGCCACTCTGTAAGGAGAGCTTCTGGAGTGGAGTGGGTGGGTTTTCAGGCACTTTGACTGAAGTGTGTGTGTGTGTGTGTGTGTGTGTGTGTGTGTGCGTGCGTGCGTGTGTGAGAGAGAGAGAGAGACTATCTAGTAGTGGCTGAGTATGACAGAGCGTATGTGTGTCTATGCGTGTCTGTGTCTGCACGGATCTGTGTGTGTGTATGTGCGTGTGAGACACAACGACTGACAGGAGCGTGGTAAGACGGAGTGGGACAGTAGTGACTCATTAGGAGGGCTTGGCCCCCCCCCACGCACTCCCTACCTGCACGGACCGGGGCTGTTTGTGTGTGTGTTCTGTAGCGAGCGACGCTGATTGGCCATTGTTGCTGGAGATTACCACACATTGTTAATCTCTCTTCGTCTGCAGAGTGGGTCACGCTCGACCGAGCGCAGATACGTTGAGCAATTTGCACCTCCCTCTCTCCTGCGTGTGTGAGTGTGTGTGTGTGTGTGTGTGTGTGTGTGTGTGTGTGTGTGTGCTGCTAATCTACTCACTTTGTCTCCCTGACAAAGGCCTAATTCTGTTAGCTTACCCTTTAATCCTGTTATTTTTTTTTTTACCGTTTACTCTGTCTGCTCTCCAAAAACCTTACAGTGACATGGCGATACGTTTGAGAGGTTAATGTCTACCTGGTGATTGTGGCTACCTGCCCTACAGAATGCGATCTCTGTGTTAAAAAAGAGGCTCCCTGTTTCCCGTCTGCCTGCCATTGCTTTCTGTGGATGACAAAGGTGTGTCTGTCCTCTTCTCTCTCCTCTTGGTGTCTGTTTCCTAACTTTAGTGAGGGAGATGATGTAATCGCCATGGTTACGCGGCTTTCGTTTTTCTCCGGACTTTGCTCTGGTAATGCCGGCTGGTTCGGCGAACTCGATACGGCATCGCAAAAAAAAAAAAAAAAAAAAAAAGAACGATGATGGAAAAACCGCGGAGGACCAGAACTAAGCGAGCTTGACCCATTTTTTCCGCGTTTATGGCGGAAAAGGTTTATTGCGCTCACGGTATCGCTGACGTTTTGAAGTTTGAAGCCCTGTCTGTCAGCGACTGGCTCACGTGTGGGGAGAGCTGGGCTGCGCCCCTTATCCTAATGGAGGCTAACCCTCACCCTAACCCTAACCCTCACCCTCACCCTCACCCTAACCCTAACCCTAACCCTCACCCTCACCCTCACCCTAACCCTAACCCTAACCCTAACCCTAACCCTAACCCTAACCCTAACCCTCACCCTCACCCTAACCCAACCAACTAAGCGACTTGACCCATTTTTTCCGCGTTTATGCGAACAGGTTTATGCGCTCGCGTATCGCTGCGTTTGAAGTTTGAAGCCCTCGTCCTTCAGCGACGCTCACATGTGGAAGCTAGCTGCGCCCCTTACCTATGGAGCTAACCCTAAACATGTCCCATCAAAAGCAGCTGCCATGGCGGCCCTATGGGTGCCCATAGCTACTACTGGGATGTGTGTGTGTGTGTGTGTGTGTGCATATGTGCGTGCGTGTATATCTGTGTGTGTGTGTGTGTGCGCGCGCGCGCATGTGTATTATGTGTGATGTGTGTGTGCATACGTGTGTTATATGTAATGTGTAAATGTGTGTTATACATATGGTGTGTGTGTGTATATGTGTCTGTGTGTGTCTGTCTGTCTGTGTCTGTGTGTGTGGGGGGGTGTTTGTACAGCTGTAGGTTAGGGTCAGTAACAGAAGCCTCAGTGCCAGTATGAGTCTCTCACTCTCTCTCTCTCTCTTGCCCCCGAGTATTCCAGACTCTACATCCCAACGTAGTGGAGAGGATGTCTGAGTCTGAATGAGTCTTACTCTCAGTGAGTCTGAGTCTGAATGAGTCAGAATGAGTCTGAGTGAGTCTGAGTCTGAATGAGTCAGAATGAGTCTTAGTGAGTCTGAGTCTGAATGAGTCAGAATGAGTCTGAGTGAGTCTGAGTCTGAATGAGTCAGAATGAGTCTGAGTGAGTCTGAGTCTGAATGAGTCAGAATGAGTCTGAGTGAGTCTGAGTCTGAATGAGTCAGAGTGAGTCAGAGTGAGTCTGTGTCTGAATGAGTCAGAGTGAGTCAGAGTGAGTCAGAGTGAGTCAGAGTGAGTCTGAGTGAGTCTGAGTGAGTCTGAGTCAGAATGAGTCAGAATGAGTCAGAATGAGTCTAGGAGTCTGAGTCTGAATGAGTCAGAATGAGTCAGAATGAGTCAGAATGAGTCAGAATGAGTCTGAGTGAGTCTGAATCTGAGCAGGTCTTTGTCTGGGGGAGTCTTAGTTGAAGTCTGTGTGAACACGCATGTGTATATATTTTGGGGGGGGATAGGGTGGACCTTCATTTGAACTTGCCTTTGATGGGGGGGGGCATCCTGTAGTGCTGTATTGTCTGCCTCTGTCTGCGGGATATCCCTGTCTGTCTCTTTGTGCTCGGCGTTGGCCGCCCGACGGGGGGGGGGAGTGTGGGGGGGGGGGGCGGGGGGGGGGGTGGTCGGTTAAACTCTGGTTAGTGAGTGAAAAACACGCTGGCAGTTTAAATGTGTGAAACTGTAACTGGCTCCTGCCTGTTCTCTGACCCCCCCTCTACCCCCCCCGCTGCAGGACCGTGCCAGAGACAGCCTGGGGGAGCGAGAGCAGATCCGGTCGCAGATTCGGGAGCTGAGGAGCCAGCAGTCCCTGAGCAGAGAGCTCCAGCGCGCAGGTGAGTCGCCCGTCCGCTCGCCCGTAGCGCCGTTCGTTAGCGCCGTTCGTTAGCGGCTAGCCTGCCCGCCGTCCTTTACTTATTCATGTGCTCAGCGGGAGTCGTATTCAAAGGCTGTTTGCGTAACTGCTGCGGCTGTTCACTGAGGTGAAGTTGCCTGACTCAACGATACCACAGTGCAGAGCCCAGTGTGGGATTTGAGTGTGAAAGTTTTGGGGCTTCAAACCCATTTCTTTTAGCTGCACTGCTTCCTTCATTGTGATCAGTACTGAAGAAAGACTTACGGTTGTGCTCTGGTTGCTTTGTCACAGGCCAGTGGTAACCATCCCTGTTCCTGGAGATCTACCGTCCTGTAGGTTTTCACTCCAGCCCCAACAAAGCTGCACCTCATTCAACAGCTAGAGATCTTTGTTGAGCTACTAATTAGTAGAGTCAGGTGTGCTAAATTAGGGTGGAAACGAAATCCTATAAGGATGGTAGAGCAGCAGGAACAGGGTTGGTTAGCACTGGCATAGACAGTTTCTATCTGCAAAGCAAGGGAAACCAGTAGGGGGCGCTGTTTTGAATTGAAATGGTTTTGCCCTGTTCTGTGCTTCCAAGAGAACTGTACCCTGCGGGGACGAGAAAGAGGTAGAGGTAGACACACAGACACGCACACGCTCACTCAGTGTACTGTACAAATTCAAAGCTGTTCATTAGACTACCTGCTGTTTGCTCTAGCTGCAGGTGCCTTGTTTGGCCAGGTAAGCTGTAATACCTGTGACAATATTGACACTCGGCTTCCAGAGTATGACGTCTGACCGCGTGCCCAGCGTCCACTCAATGGCGCTCGCAGCCCGCTGAGCCGAACTCAATTTCCTCTTAACTGTGTGCAAAAATAGGGCCCTGCCAGTAAACCCGTTTTACCACCTCAGGGGTCAGGCTGAGTTTGAGAAGGGTTTCATTCACTCAGCTGTTATTTTCTACCGTTATGTTTAAAAAAAAAAAATTTTTTTAAACAGTTGTGGATTTTGTGTAATTGGGTGTTTGCTCAGTCACTTCATTCACCGGAGCTGCAAATTAAAAACAGACCTGAAAGTAAAAAAAGGGGCCAATAAAAGCGGAATGTTTTTGTGGCTGAATGTACAGACCCAGCCAAGGTTCTCTGGATCGGGAGAGAGAGAATGAAATTCGGGCAAAATAAATAAACAAGAACGTGTGTGTGTGTGTGTTTTTTTTTTTGGTTTTCATTGCGGCAGACTGATTTTAAATATGCCATGTTTCAAAAGCTGTTAGGGGTGCCCAGCAGATTAGAGGAGACTGTGGAAAACCATGCAGAAACCTGGTGGTCCAAATTTCTTCAGAGCTCCAAAGCCCCCAAGCCTGTACTTTAACCGTTTGAACCAGGTGTAAGATCACAAACGTGTGATTAGAACGCTCTTAACTGGAACATTCTAATGCTGATGTCACAATCGCTACTGGGGACTGACAGCAAGTGACTGAGTTCTTGAACACTGCCTTTAGGACTTTGTAGAGAACATTCCGAAAAGCCTGCTTTCTTCCAAAAAAAAAGTGGTTAAAGCCTGGGTGTTCTTAGAGGTCAGAACAGGAGCACACACTGAGCTCTGAGTGAACTCTTTGGCCAGTCAGTCTGTGTGTGTGTGTGTGTGTGGCAGCGGAGCGTACTGCAGGGTTCACCTCAGTCCCTCCAGTGTGTTAGTTCAGTTTGTGGCTTCTCTTTTTGTGGGTTTCCTGCCCTTCATGCATGTTTTTGGAAGCCATCTGGGACGTATTACTTCCCCCCCCCCTCACCTAAAGTGGCCCCCAAATAGAACATCAGCTACCACTTTCTCGCCCTCCCAAAAATACACCGTCCCGTCCCCTGTCCCCCCGGCTTGTCCTCCTCCGCCCTGCAGTTTGGGGCGGCTGGTGCGATGCTCGGGCCGCTGCTGAATTCTGGGAACCCGCTCTTTGTTACGGACCCCGAGCGTGCAGAAAAGGGACACAGGAAGTCCGTGGCTGGGACAGGATGGTGGGGTGGTGGAGGGGGGGTCAGAACGGGAGTGGGCGTTTCTGACAGAGATCCAAGGAGAAGGCCGGGTAAAAAAAAAAGCACGAGAGGGAGGGAGGAAAGAAAGAAAAGAAAGGATGAAAGGAGGGCGCTTTGGTGGGGTGGGGGTGGGGGGTGGGGGGGGCGCACAGTCTCGCCAGCGTGCCACAGCTGGAATAGAAGGCCTTGATTTGGGGAAACCGCTCGTTTGGGGTCGGTCGCTGGAATGTGTGATGTAGGCGAAATTCCTCAGGGAGTGTAGTTTTGAGCCCAGGCTCCTGGCTGCGTTTCGGGGTTTTTTTGTTTGTGTTGTCGTAGGCAGAGGAGGTTGTATGTGCAGCATGCAAACACGGATTTGACCCACTCATTTGCATTATTCAAAGTTTCCTTTCTTTTTTTTTGCTGTGAGAGCTTACCCAGAATTCCCCCCACAACAGGCGACGGAGAACACAATGAAGAGAGCGTCAGGCACTGATATAACCAACCCAAAACCCCATGTGGTCAGAACGTCATAACACTACAAATTGCAATTTGGCCCATTAGCTGATTCGTTTAGCCAACGTGGGATACAGGAGTCGCGTTTAAAATGACTGAAAGCCTCACTAGAGATGAGCGAGACTGCAGTCAAATCACTGATGGAGAGTGGATTTCCGCCGTCCTTCAGTGGTAACCAAAGCGGCCGAAATGCCAGTCAAATCTGGGAGAGTGGAGTGAGACCCTGTTTGCATTTTCCCCCTGTGGTCAGACGGCCTCCCGGCTGTTGCATGCGGCTCCACCTGTCTTTCCCCCCTAGCCCCAACGCTGTCTACCGTGGAGCTAGCGTGTGTTAAGCCTGAGAGTGTGTGAGTGTATGTGTGTGTGTGAGTGTGTGTGTGAGTGCATGTGCCTGTGCATGTGTGTGAGTGTGTGTGTGAGAGTATGTTAATTAGTGTGTGTGTGTGTGTTAGTGTCTGCCTGTGTGTGTGTGTGTGTATGTGTGTGTGCGTTTGTTAGTGTTTGTGCGTGAGTGTGTGTGTGTGTATGTGTGTGTGAGAGTGAGTGTGTGTGTGAGAGTGTGAGTGTGTGTGTGAGTGAGTGAGTGTGTGTGTGTGTGCTTGTGTGTGAGTGAGTGTGTGTGTGAGAGTGTGTGTGTGAGTGTGTGTGCGTGTGTGTGTGTGTGTGTGTGTGTGTGTGTGAGAGTGTGTGTGTGTGCGAGAGCGTGTGTGTGTGTGTGAGGGAGGGACAGGCCCAGGGAGGGGAGGAAGTGGGCAGCAGTGTTTGGAGTGTGGTTTCCTGAGGGAGAGGGTGGAATGAGGGAGTTTTGGGGAGCGGGCGGATCCGTTAAGGGTGTCATACTGTCTCATGCCCCCCCCCCCTCACTTCCTGTGTCCGCTTAACACTTCCTGCCCCTTGTCCGCTTTCTTTCTGCATCTGGACGAGGCGTCATGGAGAGGCCACCTTGAGGAAACACCCTCCCCTCCAGCACACACACACACACACACACACACACACAGATCCAGACACACACAGACACACATACACATACATGCAGACACACACAGGCACACATGCACATACATACACACACACACACACACACACACACACATACATACAGACACACACACACACACACAGATACAGACACACACAGGCACACATGCACATACATACACACACACAGACTTACACAGATACAGACACACACAGATACACACACACACACACACACACACACACAGATACAGACACACACAGACACACACACACACACACACACACACACACACACACAGATACAGACACACACAGATACACACACACACACACAGATACAGACACACACGCAGATGCGCATGCACATACATACACACACACAAACACACACACACACACACAGATACAGACACACACACAGACGCACATGCACATACATACGCGTACAATCACTCGCACACTCACTCTCTCTCACACACACACACACACACATACATGCACTCTCTCACACACACACACACACACATACATGTACTCTCTCACTCACACACACACGCACACACCCTGCTAAGCCGTTATCCCCCCATCGAGACTGAGCACATATAACCGAGGTCCTGCTCAAACACTGGCCTGGGAAACCATTCATTTCCACTGTCAGTCAAGTTCAGCAGCAACGTGTGACCAGATGTGGCACAGGACCATGTGGTCTGGTGATTGAACGTCTTGAAAACACAATTATTATGTTGACCATAATAACTGCCTTTGATGTATCTGAGAAAATGTGCGTCTTGAGTGGTGTGTGTTTGCTCTTGGGCTGTCTTTCAGAAGTCACTCTCCCAAGAAGTTAGGTCTCTCTCTCTCTCTCTCTCTGTTTTAAGAGCGTGATCCTTTTTGCCGAAGCTGATTTTCCTGTTGTCGTTGAACAGTGAAAATAGGTTGGAAACGGACGCTTTATTTAGATGTGTTCTGGGGAGACGCAACGCAGAGCCGAGGGCGAAGTTTATTATAAACGCCGCTGGAATGTTTTTTTGCGTGCTCTCCCTTAAAGATCATGCCTTTATTTAGTTAGCTGGTTGAAGTTTTTGTTTAGTAACGAGACATCAGGGCCTTTTAAAGTCTCTGTTTCCAATAGCGCTTTTGCAGGGACAACCTACTTCCAGCCCCATGCTATAGGTGTGATGGTCTGAGTGAAATCAATTAAACCCCCCTCCACGGTCTACACACAGTGTTCTACCCCCACACGTGTGTCCTTGTGCTAGTGCTGTAGATGCAGGCTGTAGTCTAGTTCCTTTCAGGGACCCGTTGGCTACACATGCTAGCGTAGCCTAGCGGACTACAAACTCATTCCGGGGTGAGCAGCAGGGTTTGTGGTGAGCAGCAGGGTGAGCAGCAGGGTTTGTGGTGAGCATCAGGGTGAGCAGCAGGGTTTGTGGTAAGCAGCAGGGTGAGCATCAGGGTTTGTGGTGAGCAGCAGGGTGAGCAGCAGGGTTTGTGGTGAGCAGCAGGGTGAGCAGCAGGGTTTGTGATGAGCAGCAGGGTGAGCAGCAGGGTTTTTGGTGAGCAGCAGGGTGAGCAGCAGGGTTTTTGGTGAGCAGCAGGGTGAGCAGCAGGGTTTGTGGTGAGCAGCAGGGTGAGCAGCAGGGTTTGTGGTGAGCAGCAGGGTGAGCAGCAGGTTTTGTGGTGAGCAGTCCCCTGGTGGTGACGGTGTCGTCTGCTCTGTCCCAGACTCGAACTCAGGCATGGTGCTGGTCCTGGACACTCTGGGAAAGGAGGACACCCCCGCCCCCCTGATGGGGCGCCAGCGGCTGGATTCGGGCACCTCCGACTCAGACCTGGTGCCGCCCCAGCGGCAGCGGCTGGATTCTGGGGCTTCTGACCGGAGCTTGGGGTCCGTACCCCGACCCCGCCTGGATTCGGGTGCTTCAGAGCGCAGCCTGGGGTCCATACCCCGACCCCGGCTGGATTCTGGGGCTTCAGAGCGCAGCCTGGGGTCCGTACCCCGACCCCGCCTGGATTCGGGGGCTTCTGAGCAGAGCCTGGGTTTGGCCCCCCGGGGCCGGCTGGACTCCGCCGGCTCCCAGCCCCGCCCCAGGCAGAGGACCGACTCCGACGGGACGTCCGACGGCGGCCTGGGCCCGCTCCCGCGCCAGCGGTCCGGCTCCGGGGCGTCCGACGGGAGCTGGTCGTCGCGGAGACGGCTGGATTCGGGCACCTCGGACCTGAGCCGGGGCGTGTCCTCGTTCGGCCAGGCTGCCGTGGCGACGACGAGCAGCAGCTCCAGCACCGACTCGGACGCGGAGAGCGCTGAACTCGGGCCGGTCCCGCCCCCGGCCCCGCCCCCGGCCCCGCCCGGCGACGACAGCTCCACCACGGACACGGACCGCGAGCAGCCCGACGGGCCCGTCCTCTCCAGGAAGCTCCCCGGTTCCCGTGGCAACCTGATGAATGGCGGCTCGGAGCTGAGGGACGGCACGCAAGAGCAGAAGGTACGGCACTGCACCGTAGAAAGCGCACACTGCGCCTGTCACCACATTATTAACCATACAACAGGGTTCCCCGCCCTGATCCTGGAGATCTACTCTCCCAAAGGTTTTCACTGCAACCCTAACAAAGCCGCACCTCACTCAACAGCTAGAGATCTCACTGAGCTGCTAATTAGCAGAGTCAGGTCTGCCAAATTAGGGTTGAAATGACAAAGTCCTGTAGATCACGGCTTTCTTTATTGGTCATAGTTGACAGCAGGAGTCTGTTGGTTTTCATTGGTACTTGACACAATTGGCCAATCAGAGTGCCTGATTACACTCACCTCACCTGGTTTGTTTGGTCCAGACTGGTCGCTAATTTTAAGGTAGAAACCCTTCTGTCCACCTGGGCCAGCGTTGGGAACCCCTGTCACAGACGCACCGCTTCCATTTTCGTCTGTTGTCACCAGAGGGCGCCGTTGAGCTTCGACATTTTTCCACTGTTTGACTGCATTTGCGACTCTCCAGACACACAGATGGCTTGCGAGCCGGCTAACAAACTCCAGCGGCGCTTTGCTTCGGCCGCCGTTGCCCTGGCTACGGTGATAAACGCACCTGCCTGGAGCCCGGCCCTGTTACATGGGGCGCGGAGTTTGGTGCGCTCATGGATATTCGGAGGCATCCCAGACCCCTCGTGCGGCTCGTCGTTGCTATTTTTGCCTCTCCGATGGCCTCCTGCAGCTCTGCTTAGCCTCAGCGTGCGAACGGAGGAGCTCCTGAAAGCTCACGGGGGCCAATCAGAGGGCGGGGGGGGGGGGGGGGGGGGGAGATTGACGGGGGCCGCTGCCGTTCTGTTTACCAAATATTTTCTGGCCGGGGGGCTGTGGTTGCCACGGCGCTGCTCAGCGCTGGCGAGGGGAATCGTTTAAAAGGCCCGGCTGTGTGCATTACATCACCCGCCGTCCGTCTGTCCTTCTGTCCCGTCCGTCTGTCCGTCCCCTGGGCGTTGTTGCGTAACAGTCCCACAGCGTTCCCTGATTGGCCGAGGCGTGCCTGGCGGGTGCGGTTGTTGAGGTGCCCCAGGACCCTCCCTCCCCCGTGACACCCCACCGCTCCTCCGTACCCCACAGTCACCCTGTTCCTGCACAGTGACCCCCCCCCCTCCCCCCCCCCCCCTCCCCCCCCCCTGCGGGCTCTGTGATGATTAAAGGCCCTGCAGCCCTGGGCTGTGAGGGCCGGGGTGTCTGGTGATTTGTTTTGCTCTGTTAAATGCTGACGATGCTGTGCTGCAGTCGGCCGTTCGCCTGCCCCGTTTTATCTGATGCGGGGATTAGGGTGTGTGTCGCTGGAGTCCCTGGGATTGGGGTGAGTGTGGCTGATGTGGCTGATGTGGCTGATGTGTCGCTGTTTTGTGTTTCAGACCTCGCTGGGCAGAGACAGCCGCTTCGCTTCCCTACACAACGGCAGAGAGATCGGTGAGACACACACACACACACACACGCGCGCGCGCATACACGGCCATGCACACTCGCACACGCACACACACACACGCGCGCATACGCAACCGTGCACACACATACACACACGCCCATGCATAAACGCACAAACACAGCCATGCACACTCACACAAACACACACGACCGTGCACACACACTTACACATGCACATGCAGATAGCCATGCACACGCACACGGCCATGCGCACACACACACGCGCTCGCACACACACACACACGCACGCATACACGGCCATGCACACACACACACACACTCGAACATGCACACACACACACAAATGCACATACTCATGCACGTGCAGATAGCCATACAGATAGCCGTGCACACACACACGCACACGGCCATGCGCACACACACACACGCACACACATGCACACACAGACGCAGAGGATCATAAATGTGGATGAGCCTGCACATGCCTGTCCCCCAGGCCTCCCCAGAGTGGCCCCACTAATAGCAGCTCTGATGACGATGATGATAATGATGATGATGATGATGATGATGGTGACCTTCTGATATCGCCCCGGGGGTGAAGAGCTCTCGTTCCTCGCGAGTCGTGTTGCTCTGCCCTGCCCTGACCAGATAGCCGTGTCTGCGTGAACATGACCGTATAGGGACAGGGCCCTGCTGCCTCTGCCGCTCCACAGGGGCGTGGGGGGGGGGGAGAGACAGTGCACAGGGACCGTCCCGCTGCAGGATCCCTCTGTCCCCCCTGCCTCCCCCCCTCCCGTATTCGGGCTCTGCGGTCTGTCCCAGAGCAGGCCTGCTGGAGCGGACTGCCCCGTCTCCGGTAAACACCCACCCGTTGCCTAGCAACCGCTGCGGATTTTTTGCCTGAATATGGCAGAAAGGTCTGAGTGCACCTTACTCCCCCCCTCCCCTCCAGCGCCCCCACCCTCCTCCCCATCTTCTCTTTTTCTCTTTATGTGTTCTGTCCCTCTCCGGTCCTTCTGTGTCTTTCTTTTTTTTTTGTTTTGTTACCTTCTGCTCTTCCCTACCCCGAGCCAGACCTGCGTATAAAGCTTATTTTCCATAAGCTTATGTGTCTGGTGTTTACAGCTGTTAAAATCGCGTGGATGCTTTTGGACAAGCTGCTTTATATGAAGCTCTGGCTGTGGCTCTGGCTCTGCTGAAATAGCTCAGGTTTAGGGGGGTGGTGAATGTGGCTTTCTGGGGTGCAGCATCGCACTTAGCTGCACTAAGCTAAACCCCGACGGGGTCCTCTAGTGCGTTTATATTCAGGGCATATCAATCAGTCACTCAAACTATCTATCTATCTATCTATCAATCATCCCCCAGTCAGTCAGGCAGTCAGTATGTAAGTACGTACGTAAAAAAGTAAGTATGTAAAAGTAAGTGTAAGTACATAAAAGTAAGTTAAAAGTAGATCTTTATCATCCCCGATGGGCAATTTGACTAAGACAACAAAGGATCCAACAGCAGCCAAGAAGGGATAAAATGATTCAAAATAAAATAAAAAATGATATGATCAACAAAACTGACCAAAATCATAGGACAAACAAAAACAGCTGGTTAATGTTTGGATGCAATAAAATGGTCAGAATCTGCAAGTCTGACTTTTGGTAGAAGAATAAACTCAGATCTTAGCGTGCTTCAGGTGGGCAGGCCCTTTGATCTCCCTTGTTTTGAGGGAATGTTGAAATGACGGTTCGGAGAGCGTACTGGAGGGTGTGCTGTGATATAGCTGTGCTCTGATAGAGCTGTGCTGAGCTGTGCTGAACTGTGCTGTGCTGATCTGCACTGTGCTGAGCTGTGCTGTGCTCTGCTCTGATAGAGCTGATCTGCACTGTGCTGTACTGAGCTGTGCTGAACTGTGCTGTGCTGATCTGCACTGTGCTGAGCTGAGCGGTGCTGTGCTGTGCTCTGATAGAGCTGAGCGGTGCTGTGCTGTGCTCTGATAGAGCTGAGCTGTGCTGGGCTGGGCTGGGCTGTACTGAGCTGTGCTGAACTGTGCTGTGCTGATCTGCACTGCGCTGTGCTGAGCTGAGCTGTGCTGTGCAGTGCTGTACTGAGCTGTGCTGAACTGTGCTGTGCTGATCTGCGCTGTGCTGAGCTGAGCGGTGCTGGGCTGTGCTGAACTGTGCTGTGCTGATCTGCGCTGTGCTGAGCTGAGCGGTGCTGTGCAGTGCTGTGCAGTGCTGTGCTGGAGCTCTGTGTGTGGGCACTCGTGTCAGGAGAGCAGGAGAGGATGTTTACCCCTCAGCGAGAGAAGGGAACATCGCACCGGACGAGGGAAACGCCGAAACACTCAAGAAATCCTTTCAAGACTCAGAGTGGAGAAACAGAGAGAGAGAGTAGCAGAGGGAGTGGGAGAGGGGGAGGGGGAAGGAAGGAAGGGGAAAGGGAGGGCAGAGGAGAGCAAGCATTGAGGAGAGGAGCTGAGGGTGAAGCAGAGGGGCAGTGTGAGTGCTGTGTGCGTGTGTGTGTGTGTGTGTGGCTCTGATTTACTCTGTGCGTTTATGTTTTTTTTTTTTGTTTGTTTTGTCGCTTCTTCAGTGTCCAACAGGAAAGACCCGGCCCCCCCCCCCTCCTCCTCGCCCTCCCCCTTCACGCGGGCCAGCTCCGTGCGCGACCGCGTGCGGAAGTTCACCGAAAGGAGCCCCAGCAGCACCGGCGGCGGGGGGGCGCCCCTGAAGAGGGGGGGCGGCTCCCTCAGAAACGGGGTGTCCTCCCAGGCCGGCAGCCAGACTCCCGTCTCCAGGGCGACCAGGCTTTTTGGGGAGCCGGCGCGGGACGAGAGGCGAGAGGGGCTCACCGCCACCACCACCACCGCTGGTCCCCGGAGACCCCGCATCGGGTCTTACCCTTCCTCCTCCTCCTCCTCCTCCTCCTCCTCGTCTTCCTCAGAGAGCATCGAGGGTGTGCTCCAGGGACAGCCCGCCCAGCAGCAGCAGCAGCAGCAGCCTCCCCCCGCCAGCCAATCGCAGAGCTCGGTGGGCGGGGCCCCGGGCCGGGCTGAAAAGCCGGACCCCCCCTCTCCGGGCTCAGAGGACGAGCGCACCGCAGGCACAGGAGCAGCGGACAGCACCGCCACCGGCCAGGCAGAGGAAGAGGAAGACCGCGCCGACGACATGAAGACCTTCCTCACCATCGAGATCAAGGACGGGCGCAGCGGCGGCACCGTGGCGGCCCCCCGGGTCACCGCCAAGCCGCCGCAGCGCCGGTAGGTCAGCACCGACCAACTGGCGCGTGGGCGACAGTGGGGCAGTGTGTGGTAGAGTGTGGCTGCACAGGGTTAGAGTGGGTGCTGTGTGGCAGAGTGTGGTTAGTGTGTGTGTAGGTGTGTGTGTTAGAGTGTGTGTTGGTGTGTGTAATGTGTGTTGACGTGTGTGTGTTAGAGTGTGTGTTAGAGTGTGTGTGCACGTGTGTGTTAGAGTGTGTGTTAGTGTGTGTGCACGCGTAGCTTACCTGGCTTCTCTCTCAGAGGTACGAGGGAAGGCTCAGGTGTTGTGAGTTAGCGGTCGCTGTGTGAGTTAGCGGTCGCTGTGTGTCTTGCCTGCGGCGCTGTGTGTGTGCGCTAATGGGAAAGTCACCTTGTGACAGGTGCAGGGGGACCGGCACCCTGCAGACTGCCAGTGCGGAGTGTAATCATTAACGCGCAAAAATGAGTGTTTAATCGTCTGACCTGCTACCTGGTGTTTGCACACTGAAGGAGCCGTGAACAGTGAAATGCACACGTTCCTTTTAACACCCTAATCCGCTTCGCCGAAATTAAGGTAGCGGTTTTTTAAGGTAAAGCTCGCGAGTCTCTTGGGCCAGGATTGCTCATTTTTGTGCTTCTGAGTTTTAGTCGTGTTTTTCGGTTCACTGTGATTCCTCTACTCCGAGAACACCTGTGATTGACCACCTGAAGCACTTCCTTTTCTCGAATGAACATCAGCGCGCACCCTGACGCTTTACACCGTGCGTTCTGGGGCCCGATGACACCGCTCCGGTTTACGATCGATCCGCCTAACCCAAAGACGGGAGAGTAGGAGAGTCCCGTGTTTAGGACTCGAACCCGTGACCCTCGGGTGACTGTGCCTCGCGCGCCGGCGCTGGCTCGGTTCTCCCCTGGGGCTGACGTGACCGCGGTGGAAACTGTGAAAGAGATTCGCTGTCGCCGCACGCTCGGCTGGACCGACTGCTTTCGAGCAGCTCAACGGGAGCGTAGTAAAATCAGATCAGCGCTTCCCTGGGACAGCGCTGACAGCCGGGCGGGTGTCTGGGCTTGCAAGGGGGGTAAACGTGCGCCTTTTTCTTTTGGGCTTGTTAAACCCTCTGTAAAGGACTCAAGTCGTTTTCTAAACAGAAGTGCGGACCTGAGGCGATGGCGAACGAGCGAACGAACGAGCGAACGAACGAACGAACGAGCAAACGAACGAACGAACGAGCGAACGAGCGAACGAACGAACGAACGCTGCGGGCACCGTGCATCTTCGAGACGGAATCCCGAGATGCGGTTGCCCACGCGCGCGCAGCCATTGGCTCTCCCGTTCTCCCTTGAAGTGCGCAGCTCCTCTCTGACACGACGGTCCGATAGCGACGACGCTCGACGGCAGGCGACGCCCGAAAGCGAGTGTGAACGCCGCAGGGCTTTAGAACAGCGCTCTCTCTGGACAGCGCCCTCTCTGGACACCGCCGGGTTTGCGCTCTGATTTAAAGGCCCGTCTTCAGGGCGCTTCAGAATGGAGAATGAAGCCTTTGACTCGTTTTTTGGTTTTTTTTGTGTTCCCACGCCTCTCCGTATCTTAATTTCGGCGTTCCGGTCGGTACATCGCGCTTGTTTTGCGGAGGGCTTGTAAATATTTGCGGTCCGGCCCTGCTCCACCCCTGTATGGTAATTTCACCTTCGAACGCTTGCTGTAAACAGTGGACCTTTTGGGTGGGGGGTGGGGGGGTGGGGGGGGGGGAGGAATGCCTCAAGGGATTGTGGGTGAGGCGGTACACGGGGTCAGAACAGGCGATGGTGTCTCGGCCTGGTCGGAGGACTTCATTAGAACTCGCACAGTGACCCGACTGTGATAGAGGGCGTGGGTGTGTTCTGGGGGGGGGGGGGTGATGGGAGCAGGGAATGAAGAGGTGAATTTGGGGATTGGATGGGGGGGGGGCACGGCTTGTGTCACAATAGATCATTTATCTTGCGAGGTTTTGGACAGAAAATGCCACATTCCAGCAGAGCTGCAGTGTTCCCGTCCACAACAGATTGCGTCTGTGCGTCCGTGTGTTTTTCTCTTTCCACTCTCTCTGTCATCTTCATAACAAACACAGACCACGAGCCCCCTTCCCAGGACTTCTGAAGCTCTGACATTTTACCCCCCCTCCCCCCGGAGGGACCGACCGATTTGAGTTCAGATTCCCAGAGGAGTGAGTTTTGGAATTTCTCGGGACCAGCCCACACTGTCCTAATGAGCTGCCGTGTGATTGGCTTTCAGTGTTTGAGCTGACGTGCTGGATCTCCCCTCTGCGTTCTCCATCGAAAGACACTCCGCAGTTCACACACCCCAGCCTTCAGGAGCTGAGCTGCCAGGCCGAATGGCAGTTATGGCAGTTATGGCAGTTATGGCAGTTGGAGGGATAATTAAAGCTAAATCCAGTTAGCTACCTTTGATGGATGCTCTGCAGTTGACACACTGCAGCAAGGCAACGCAGCACACGCGTCGTGCTTTACTGATGAGAAAGATCACGGTGTGACGCTCTGAATATCGATTTTGTGACAGGATTAGTGTGTAGAGTCAGACACTGGAACATTGAAGTGCACTTTGAAGTGTTCTCAGATCCACAGAAATTAAGTTTGCCTGTAGATATCCCATCAACAGGACCGAGTGTAACTGGACTTTCTGATTGGCTTTCACTTAGGGTTGGACTTTGGGGTCATTATAAGCTTGGCATGCTGGGTTAGGTGTGTGTGTGTATGTGTGTGTCTGTGTGTGTGTTTGTGTGTGTCTGAGCACGTGTGTGTGTATGTGCGAGTGTGATAGTGTGCTGTGTGTGCATGTGGGTATGCTTGTGTGTGTGTGTGTGCGCGTGTGTGTGTGTGTGTGTGTGTAAGTACGGAGAGGGGGAAGGGTGATATGAACATGTTTACATCACCAGTGACAGATTCCTTCCCAGTGACTCAGTCATTAAACATGTGACTCTGCTCTTCATAACAGCAGCTTAACTTATTTAATTGAGTGATTGGCTCTGCAACATCCATATGAACATAAAGCCTGTGTATGTGTATTTATATTCATATATAAATTTGACTGTATACATATTGCATTTAATTGGTCTATGTGTAAATTCTTTCTCTCTTTCTCTCGAATGTTTTTTTCAAATTCAAAATGTATTATTGGCATGACAAGATATATCCTATGTTGCCAAAGCACAGAAAAGAACATGTACAATGGATCACATAAACCTAAATGTAGACATTAGGTGTACAGACCAATATAGGCTTGTCCTAATATGCTCACGCGGTCTCCCTCTCTCTCTCCCTCTCTCTCTCTCTCTCTCTCTCTCTCTCTCTCTCTCTCTCTGTATAGAACTGACCCTGGGCCTGAGGGCAACGCCATTCAAGATATCCTCTTCCAGCCTTTCATCTGGCTCCTCCTTCAAGGTACGCCCCAGCTTTTCTCCCTGTCAGTCACAGCATCGACAGTAATGACCGGGACGGAGTGCTCATTACTGCATGATAACAAAGAATGGAGTGACAGGGCCTAGTCTGTTTAATCCCACCTCCCACGGGCAGGGAGTGTTGGCTGAATCCTCAAGTACTGAGCTAGTGAAGCTCAGGCTTTTATGACATCACAAGTCTAACGGAAGCAGTGAGGTACAGGCTGCTGTGACATCACAAAGCTGACCGAGCTGCTGTAAGTGTGGGCTGCTGTGATGTCACAATGAGGCACCCTGTAATCAGTAGGCAGATGTACTCTGACGAGACCTTGAGGATGACAGGTGCACTGCATACAGCGGAGCCAGGGAAACAGGTGTCATTGCAAACAGACAGGAGTAAATTATGCAAGTTAATGATGCTGTGGTCTCGGGTAGACGACAGCACAGGCACATGCCTTAAAGTCAGTCTGGGGTTTTAACCCTTTAAGGTGTGAGATCACAAATGTGTGATCAGAGTGTTCTTAACTGAACGTTCTAACGCTGATGTCACAATCGCTGCTGGCAGCTGAAAGCAACAGAGTTCTAGTACACCGACTTGGAACTCTGAAAAAAGCATTCCAAACAGCCAACTCTTCAAAAGGTTTGTTTAAGTTTAAGGATGCTTCTCTCAAGGGCTATTAAAAATAGTACAGTGAACACCCCCCCCCCCCCCCTTGCGTGCTCTTGTTGCGATTTCCTCTGCCATTTGTCTTGAGTCGGTTTGGAGCGGCTGACACTGTTTTCGCCGCGCGTACAGGAGGCATGCGGTGTCGCTGCAGTGGTGATGTATCCCCGGTCTGTGCACGTGTCACAGGCCCCAGGGCGAGCGAGAGAGAGAGCGGAGGGTGGCCTAGTGTTTATCCAACAGAGACGGGGTAGCCGGTCGGCTCTCTCCTTATAGGGTAATCCACTCAGAGAAGGGGAGGAGCCAGGGAGGGGGAGGGGGGGGGGGGGTGGTGGCACGTGCTGTTTCTCCTGGGGTAAACACAGCGTCTTTCTCCGATTCCCATCTCAGCCCATCTCCTGACATCTTTTTTTTTAAAAGGAGGGAGTTCTGAAAGGATTAGTAGTGTCTCTGGAAGGTTAAATGGATGCTCTGTGGCTGGTTCGAGGGTGGAATCTCATCCCACTCCCCCCCCCCCCCCCCCATCCCCCTCCCACCTTCTTTTTTTCCACTGCTTGTTCTGTTCTTTTGTTCTGTTTAACTCCATATTCATGGCCCCTCCCCATCTGGTCTCTCTGGGGGGGGGGGAAATTTCCATCTGGGATTCCTCTGGGACAAGCATCTCGTCCCGGGACGCCTCCCGACTCTGCCCACACCGGGGGGGCGTCGTGCGAAAGCAATGGCCTTACCCCTGCTCCCCCCAAAGTCCCGAGCACCCCTTAATCTGTCCCAGTGGGGCCGCAGTCCTTCTTTAAACCAGCAGAACTCTTACGACCTTTGAGTCAGTTTGTAAGTTCAGTCAGGGGGTCGAAAGAATGACCAACCAGGACCAGGACCATCTGCGGTCCTTAGAACAGTGGTGTGTAAACCAAAATCATCGCATGGCCCCGCCCACCTCTCCCTAACACACCGGCTACCTGTGGGAGCTCCCATTTCCCCCAGTTTTATATATCCGCGTTTCGCTGCGAGTGGCTACGCAGTGGCTGAACCCTGAGAAGCTGGGTGGTATGAGGCAGACTATGCAGATGAACCAGCCGTATGGAGGTGTGTGTGCGTGCATGCGGGTCTGCTTGTGTGCGTGTGTGTGTGCATGTGGGTGTGGGTGTCCATGTGTGCTACAGCACTACATGTAACTGTACGTAGGCACAGGGGTTTGTAATGTAATACTTTGTGTGAGCTCTAAGAAGCTATGCGATACTAGGCAGGCTATGCAAATGAACCGGCCGTATGGAGGAAGGTCACATGACCGAAGCTCGGTCTGCCGGTTTTGCACGTTGCTCAGCCTGCGTCGGACCCAGCGTCGTGTCCAGTGTGCCCTGTGCAAGCCGCTGTGCTGGCTTTCGTTTCTCTCACGCGTGTCGGTGGACGCGCCCTTCCCCGGTCCTGTTTAGCATAAATATTTACGTTGCGCTGCTGTGCGTGCTGTAGCTGTATGAGCTGTAAGCGTGTTTGTTTTGCGGTTGTTCTCCTGCTGTTGACAGAGAGCTGTGAGAGGGCCTGGCCCCCCCGGGGGGGTAGCGTAGCCCGCGGCCGTCTCTTTCTGTTTTGGGTCTCGTTCCCGTAGCGCGTGCGTCAGAGGCGCGGTCCCGGGTGTGCAGGCGAGGGGAGGGGCCGGGTCGCACCCGAGCTCCGGTATTTACGGTTCGCGTTATCTCTCTCTGCCGATCTCTGGGGGGGGGGAGGGTGTTTTTGTGAAGATGGCGTCGTTGCGCCGGGTTTCCTGTCTGATCTCACGGGGTGGTCTCGCACCCAAGCTCAGCTCCCCTCTGGTGGTCCCGCTCTGAGCTGTGACCCCCCCCCCCCCACCCCCTTTACCCCCCACCCCGGAGGGTGAGATTTGTGGTTGTCAAGGGCTTCTGTTCCCCCTTGCGATTCAAATTCAAATAAGCTTTATTGACGCACGGAACGCGCGACGTGACCAAATGCAGTGAAGAGGAAATCGATTATGGTAATTATGGCGTGGTTGACGGAAAACGTGCCGTCCTATAAGCAGCAAGGACTCATCTCTGTGCTGTGCGTGCATTTGTGTGTGTGCGTGTGTGTGCGTGTGTATGTGTGTGTGTGTTTGTGTGTGTGCGTGCATGTGCCGAATTTTCATATGCACATCTAGCAGTTTGTGTGTCTTGTCGGTATTTGCATGTGTGTGCAGTTAGGGAGAGAGCGAGGGAGAGAGAGGGAGAGAGAGAGAGAGAGAGGAGAGAGAGAGCGAGGGAGAGAGGAGAGGAGAGATCATGATAGGA
Source organism: Anguilla rostrata (assembly GCF_018555375.3). Classification (NCBI taxonomy): domain Eukaryota; kingdom Metazoa; phylum Chordata; class Actinopteri; order Anguilliformes; family Anguillidae; genus Anguilla; species Anguilla rostrata. The sequence goes on along the minus strand of NC_057942.1, from coordinate 3,190,986 downwards.
CAGAGACCCCTGATCTAATGAGAATATTGCTCTGACACAGACAGCATACCCCATAAACCGGGGCTGCCCATCCTCCGCTGTCCCGCGACTACCATGCGCTACCCCGGGTGCTTGGATGTTACGCGCGGGAGTCCCGTAGGGACAGACCTGGGCAGCGTGACCCAACGAGATCTTATGGAGTACGAGCAGAGACGGTGGGACCGAGCGTTCCCCTCAAACAGAGACGAATGGACTGAGAAGGAGGGGGCAGAGGTTCCTGAGACGGAGAGAGACTTGCAAAAGAGTAGAGAGAGGAGAGAGAGAGAGAGAAAGAGAGAGAGAGAAAGAGAGAGAGACTGATAAAAAAAAGACGTGGAATGATGGACAGAAGGTTGACTGTCATGTTTGTGCGCTATTTTTATTTATTTATTTTTTTTAATGGGGGGGGGTCATTGAGGCCACAGCTGTGGGAGCTCAACACCGCCATCACTAGGGAATAAATAACCACTGCGTGGGGGGGGCTGGCGGATGCTTCACTCGGCTGCTCTTTTGCTGGGGGGGGGGCGGGGGTCTGGGATTACCGGCGCACCGTCAGTCAGACCTGCTTCCTCGCAAACGGCGACTTTTTTCCACGGCGACAGACACGGCCGGTCCTGTCTGGCCTGCGTCCCAGGCACGTACATCTCTCCCTCAGATCAGTCCCAGGGCGTGCACCCAACATCCAGTTTACTGTTTACAAATTTCGGTGCTTAGCAGACGCTCTTATCCGGAGTGGTACAGCGTCAGGAGAGAACGTTCAACACCGACCGGGTGAATGATTAACCTCCCAGTGCCGTGAAAACAGTGCGTGCACAGACGGTAAGGAGTGGACTACAGAACATACATATACGCTTAGTGCTAAGCAAAAAGCTAAGTATACATCCAAGTTAATGCTAAGCAACCAGTAAGGGTGCATCATAGTATCATAACACAGTAGGCCAGTGTTGAGTTGAGTTCCATTACGGAAGGTAAAGGACTGTGGAGGTATTGGAGGGATCTTGTTGTACCTGCAGCAGGTCTTTTCCTAAATGCTCAGGCAGCTGAACCTCTCGTACTGGTGCTCCACAGCAAAAGGGGCGTGTCCTTATGGCTGTTTTGCGCTGTGATAGGCTGACCTGTCAAAGATGCCATGTGCTCTTTAAACATTAAGGCCTGCTGTAAACCTTCAAGGAGATGGTTCCAGTCTTGCTGTGTACTGGTTTAATCACACACTGATATGTGCTGTTGTTCTTATCGCTAAGGTACCAAAGGGTCTGGTTTGACATTTCTGATCTGAATGCTCTCCGTAATATCCAGGGTAGGTCCTGTGACCAGAAGGCCTGGAACACTTTTAATTTTTTTTACTCAGCTGATAATCGCTGTGATTATTTAATAGAGCAGTCATGATTAGACGCCTCGAATGGCAGCACGCTTCGGTATTCAGCGCGTGAAACACCAGCCCGCCCTTCAGCGTACGTGCCTGTCGTTTCGAACGCCGGGGGCTTGTTTGTGTCGTGTCCTGCGTGCTGCTGCTGCCGTTATTTTCAGATCCTCTTGGAAATAACTGGCTGGAATATCTGCCAGGGGGTTAGATCTGCCAGACGAGATAGGACACACACGTACACACAAACACACACACACACACACACACACACAGAAATGTGAACGACGAGCACTCACTGACCCCGACACAGTGTGACCACTCTTATCACCAAACCCCCCCCCCCCCCCCCCACGTACCCATCCATGACCCTTTCTCCCCTTGAACACCCTCTGCTGCGCTCTGTGGGCTGTTCCAGCAGACACACCACGCCCCCCCCCCACACACACACACACACACACACACCGGAGTCACAAGGTGTAGCAGCAGGGACACCTGCTGTAGGGGTACGTGGGATATTACTGAAAACACTCACAGGACACTGTGCGCTCAAACACACTGTGTGCTCACCACACACACAGGCACACACACACACACACACACGCAAGCACACACACACCATAGACACACACACACGCACATGCACACACATACACACACACACACACACACGCACACACACCACACACACACTCACGCACACACATGCAGGCACACACACACACACACACACACACACACACACAGCACACACACTCAGCCAACAGCGCACACCACACACCACACACACACACCACACACACAGACACACACACACCGCACACACACACCACACAACGCCACCAACGCACACAACACACACCCACGCGAACGATCCGACCCGTGAAGCTGGACTCGTATCCCATCAGGGAGCGTCGGCCCGTCTCCCGGCCTGGAAGCCGATGCCAGTTTTCCTCTTTCCAGGAATCCTGTCGGAATCTTCTGCAGGAACGCCATCATTGCCTTTTTCTGATAGTGCTGTGGTTAGGACGGCTCTCTCCCTGACCCAGAATGCACTGTGACCCCCCCCTCCCCCCCACTGTTGCCCCGTGTGCACTCTCTCACCCCTGCCCCCTCCCCCTCCCCCCCCCCCTTCATAATCTGCTGCTCGACGGGAGCAATAGAAAAGATTGGGAAGCGCTTCAGAGCCCCCTCTGTGTGTGAGTGAGGTGTGAAGGACAGAGGCTCTAAATAGAAGTCTGTGCGTTGGGTGGGGGGGGGGGCAGGTTTGGAATTGTTGCCACTGAAATTTCCCCCCCTTTGGCCCCTGCCAGGTCCCCAGCCTGGCGCTGTGGAATAACAGCTGGTCCCGTGATTTACGGGCGTGACTGTGGGCAGCACCTGAAGCGCCATCGGGGGGGTGGGGGGAGGCTGGGGCATCGCTGCCCTGGAAACAGGTTTGCTGTGATTGGCTGGCAGGATGGGGGGGGGGGGGGGGGAGTGAACTGAAGTGGGGGTCTGCTGTGATTGGCTGGCGGATGGGGGGGAGGAGTGAACTGAAGTGGGGGGGTTTTGGGGAGGGTATAAAGAGCGAGTCTCATTCCCCGAGGTCTCGAGAGTGAGCTGAAGGGGGGGGCGGAGAACAGCCGCGTTAAAAAACGAGCAGCTTGTCCCGTGGACCGCTGACCGCCCGCGTAGGACCGCCTCAGAAAGGGGTGCAGAGAGGGGTGCAGACGCAGACCGCCCCGGCCGAGGAGCTCGCCCCGCCGCTCTCTTTTCGTCGTTTTTGCGGGGGTCGGGGCGGGGGGGGTCAGTGTTGGAGTGTCTGTGCGGAGCGGCCGCCATGCCGGGCGTGCACCTGGACTTCCTGTCCGCCGCGGAGGCCCCGGAGGGTCCCGCGGAGGCCCTGGGGAGCCCCGACAGCGGCTGCGCGGAGTCCGGGCTGGAGGCCGTGATCGGGGACCTCCTGGCGCAGGAGGAGGAGGTGGGGGAGGAGGAGGTGGGGCTGGCGGAAGGGGAGGAGGTGGAGGAGCAGCAGGAGGAGGAGGCGCGGGAGGGCGTGGCCGGGCTCCGGGCCATGGAGCGCCTCCTCCGCTGCGCGGTGGCGGAGGTGCACGGGGACCTGCAGGTGTTCGGGAGGCGCGTGGACGCGCGGCTGGAGGAGGCGGCGGCCCGCGTGGCCCCGCTGGCCCTCGCCGTGGAGGAGCTCCTGGAGGAGAACCTGCGGCTGCGCACCCAGCAGGAGCGGCTCGCCCGCCAGGTGGAGGCGCTGTGCCAGGCACTGGGCCTCCCCGAGTCGCCCGCCGCCCCGCCCGCCCCCGCCGCCGCCCCTGCCCTCACCCCCGCCCCTGCCGCCGCCCCTGCCCTCACCCCGCCCCTGCCCCCGCCCGGTCCCCCACCCCCCCGCCTTCGCCACCCGCCGCTCGTTGTCCACCCCGTCGCTGCTCGGGTCCTACGCGCATAGCAACAGCACGGTACGTCCCCATCCCCCTCGCCCTTCATCTGTATTACCATCATCATCATCATCATCACCTTCTCACTCGGCCGCTTCGTCCTCCGTTCAGCGTTTCCATGTTAACACCCTAACTCCTCCTCTTCCTCGTGCTTCCTCTTCTCTGTAGTCCTGGCCGTCCCCCCGTCGCACAGCGTTTGACCTTCAGTTACCCAGCGATGTGTCCATTAGGAGCGAGGAGTGGTTGGGTAGAGGGCCTCAGTTTGTGCAGAGTCAGGGGGGAGCTTAGTTCTGTATGTCTGTGTGTGCTCCGGGTCTGTTTTGACAGCCAAACCTGGTGGTTTGCCAAAGCTGTGACATTTGCTATTGCCTGATACACTGAACATTGCGTCTGTGTTTATACG
>NC_057942.1:3049273-3181773 GCF_018555375.3 Anguilla rostrata | reverse complement strand
CCCCCATTGAATCCCGGTTTACATCTCACATCTTACCCCGCCCCCTCTCTCTCCCTACAGAGGGGACGGTACAGACAAAATCCTACAGCTACTCCTCCAGCTCCAGCTCCAGCTCCAGCAGTAAGAAAGTGGGCAGGTGAGTGTGCAGAGTCTCTGCTCAGGTGGATTCTTTCTCTCTGTCCTGCTTTCTCTGTCACATTCCCTGTGACCCTCTTCTCCTCCCTTGGTATCTCTCCGTCTCCCTCTCTTTCTCTCTGTCCCTTCTTGCTCTGTCTGTCTCTCTTTCCCGCTACCCCATCTCCCTCTTCCTCTCTCTCCCTCCCTCTTTCTCTCTCAGCATGAGAGCTGCTGCCCTGAGGTCCTGATAAACTGGGCTGCAGCTTTAGAGTTTTCCACATGAAACTCTTTCATATCTCAGTAGAGAATCTGAGTTTTGTGTCTGTAATTCACTGACACGGTTCCAGTAGACAGACAGACAGAGGGGGGTGGGATATTCTGGACTAAAAGCGTGTTTTTCTCCCCCCCCCCCCCTCAGCGTGTTTGACCGCGAGGATGACTCCTCTCCGCGTGGCGGGGGCGGGGGGGGGCTGGCCGCGCTGGACCGGCGGCAGGCCGAGCGGCGGAAGGAGCTGATGAGGGCGCAGACGCTCCCCAAAACCTCAGCCGCGCAGGCCCGCCGGGCCATGATCGAGAAACTGGAGAAAGAGAGCGGGAGGTACGGGGTGGGGGGGGGAGTGAATGAGTGAGTGAGGGAGGAGAGGAGGAGAGGGGGAGTGGAGGGAGGAGGAGGAGGAGGGGAGGAGGGGTGGAGAGGAGAGGGAGTGGTGGTGGGGTGAGGAGGAGAGGGGGTGAGTGAGTGAGTGAGTGAGTGAGTGAGTGAGTGAGTGAGTGAGTGAGTGAGTGAGTGAGTGTAGTGAGTGAGTGGTGGAGTGGCTGACTGATGGCTGATTCAGTTAGTTAGTTAGTTGGTTTCGTTGGCTAACGCACCCTGTCCCGTCCCCAGCCCGGCGAGCGCGGCGGTGTCCCGGGTCAGTAAGGTGCAGCGCTCCACCAGCTTCGGCGTTCCCAACGCCAACTCCATCAAGCAGATGCTGCTGGACTGGTGCCGGGCCAAGACGCGGTCCTACGAGGTGGGCGGCGCCGGGACGCGGTCCGGCTGCGATTGGGGCGCGACTGGGGCGTGTGGTTTGGCTGCACTTTGGGCTGTCCCCGGCCTGCAGAAAGCCCGACTGAAGTTGCTGTTAATATTAGCTGTGGTCATGCGCTGTTAGGATTGTGTTCCCTCTCACCTTATATCATACCCACTTTCTGTGGCTCTCTCTCTCCCTCTCCCCCCCCCTCTCTCTCTCCCTCTCTGTCTCTTCCTCTCCCTCCCCTCCTCCCTCTCTGCCCCCCCCTCTCCCTTCCCTCCTCCCTCTGCCCCCCCTCCCTCCCCTCCTTCGCCCCCCCCCCGGTTTCCTGCAGAACGTGGACATCCAGAACTTCTCCTCCAGCTGGAGCGATGGCATGGCCTTCTGTGCGCTGGTGCACAACTTCTTCCCCCAGGCCTTCGACTACGACTCCCTCAGCCCCAGCAACCGCAGACACAACTTCGAGGTGGCGTTCAGCACGGCAGAGTGAGTACACACACACACACACACACACACACACACACACACACACACACACACACACACACACACACACACACACACATATGCATGCACAGCAACTATGAACATCTAACAACACAACGACACAACACTACTGTAACACACACACAACACACGAATTTGAACACAACGCACACTGATCAGCAGACACTTACACACACACACACACTGCTGTCACTCAAGATGAACCACCAGACACTTCCTCCTCCCCAAAATCTGTTGAGCATCCCTCCACCCCTCTGAGTGTTACTGAGTTTAACCCTTTAATGTGTGAGATCACATACATGATTGTAACATTCTTAACTGAACATTCTAATGCTGATGTCACAATCACTACTGGTAACTGACAGCAACGGAGTTCTGGAACACTGACTCGGAATTTTGGAAAAACTTTTTTAAAGCCAAGTCTGTTGGGGCTGCTGGGCCTGCCTGTGTTGGGGCAGCGTCAAATTTGGTGAGTGCCACGGTCCAGCCCCTGGTGGGGAGGGTGGGTGAAAGCATGGTCGCGGCGTGTGTGTAATGACATCACCGCAGGAGAAGGGCTGCTCCAGCAGGCCCGCCCGCCCTCTCCCGAATCCCTCCAGCACAGCGGAAGTGCGCTCCTCCTCAGCTCTCTCTGTCGCCAGCCACCACCCTCTCTAAGAGCTCGGCTCAGCCGGTCAGCCTGCTCTGTGTTAATGAGCTCAGCTCAGCCGGTCAGCCTGCTCTGTGTTAATGAGCCGGGCTCCTGGAGGAGCAGGGGACTGGGAGGTCTGCTGAGCTCAGTAAAGAGGGCCACTTGACGTGCTGCCAGGTTCTCGCCTGGCGCGGCACGCTGGACGAGGGACTGCGAGTGGATCGCATCCTGCCAGATAATGCCCCCCCCCCAGATCACATAGACTCTGGTCTGGAATGAGGTACTGTACTGGAGGACAATGAATGAAATACACCTTGCCAGATCACGCCCCCCCCCCACCCCCCGCCCCCCAAGTTAATGAGAACCGATACTTGACCATAACTACTTCTCAGTGTGGAGTGTATCCTCAGAAAGGTGTGTGTGTGATGGTGTGTGCGTGCGTGTTTGCGCGTGTGCGTACGTACATGCAAGTGTGTGTCCGTGCGTGTCCGTGCGTGTGTGTGTGTGTGTGAGCGCGTGTGTGCGTGTCGTGTTGCGCGTGTGTTGTCGTCGCTGAGCAGTGTGTGTGCGTGCGTGTGTGTGCGTGTGTCCATGTGCGTGTGTGTGTGAGTGCGTGCGCATCGTAACCTCTCCAGCCCAAACTCTGCTCTTTCTTCCCCAGAGACGCTTCTCCCCCGTAACTGTGCTGTACCGTCCCTGACCCCCCCTTTACTAAAACAGAAACACCCGTCCCGCCCTGCCCCGCCCCGCCTCGCCCCGCCCGCCCTCCTCCTCCACCCCAGGGCGAGCGCCAGGTTACTGCAGGACGGGTGCTGTCCCGCAGCGGGTCCATCCTCCCTCTCCCCCTCTCTCCATCTCTCCCTCTCTCCCTCCCTCCGTCCCTCTCTCTCCTCCTCTCCCTGTCCCTTCTCCTCTCGCTCCTCACAGGAGGTATGTTCTGTGACCTCTGACCTCTGACCCACAGGTGGCTGCTCTGCTCACTTGCTGCTGACTGAGGTTGATGATGATGATGATGGCACTTCGTTCTTCGCACTGCATTCTGCATGTGCTACCTGCACTTTCCCCCCCCCACCTGCCCCCCCCCCCCCCCAGAAAGCCTATACATATACATACAAGCCTTTGTGTCATTTTGGACAGGCAGAAAGGGTTTAGATAATGACTGGTGCACTAAAATAGAAATAGCAGTTGAATTGGATCATCTGAAACCCAAATAAGAAAATCCTTACCCAGATTTACCAGAGATTGAATGAAGTTCATTCTCCTGTCCTGTCCACTTGTTACAAATCAGTCAGTTAATCAATCAGTCAGTCAGTCAGAATTACTCATCTGATGTATTTATGCGTTTATTGTCCAGTAGGTAACATTCTGTACAAGCCTGTTATTCAGATTGTGGTCCTCGAGGGCCGAGAACTGCTGGATTTCCACCCTCCCTTCACCTGGGAGTCAGGTGTGAAGGCAGTCTGGCCAATCAGTAGCACTCATTTTTCAGTTAATTACCTTATCTACCCCTTTCCCTAACCCTCCCTCCCCCCCCTTCACAACCTCCTCCCTGGCACACCCCCCCACTAAGGGTCTGTGGGGGACCCCACCCCCCCCCCCCACACACACATCCCCACCCTCACCGCACCCCCTGTCTCATGGCTTCATTCAGAAACCCAAAACCTGTTTGTGACCATGTGACCACCTGTCGTTTTTTTTTTTTTGGGGTACTCCACGCCTCTTTGTTTTGTAACGGGACAAAACAAAGCAAAGGGTCCAAAACCCCGGGGGGCGGGCTGCTCCCCCCCCCCCCCCGTGTCCGAGTCTGTGTGTGTGTCCTCAGCGCACCCCCCCCCCCCCACCCGAAAAACAAAAAGAGCGAAATGGATGCAGCCTGAAGCTCCATTTGACGTTTTGTTGTGTCTGTGTTTGTGTGCACATACGTGTGAGCGGCTCGAGCCCCTCCTCACAGAGAATGTAATCTTCATGTCTCTTTGTGTCTCTCCTCTCTCTCTCTCCTCACCCTGTTTGTTTTATTCTGTTTTGGCTGCTCACTGCTGTTTTTCTTCCTCTCTCTCTCTCTCGCTCTCTCTCTCTGTCTCCCTCTTTTGTCTTTACCTTCACTCTTCCTGTCATTCCTTCCTTTTGTACTTTCCTCTGTTACCCCGACTTTGTCCTTTTTTTCCTACCCCCATCCTCTGTGCTCTTTATTTTGTCTTCTCCCCCTCTCCTGCTGTCTCTACCTCTATATCTCTGTGTTTCTTGCTCTCTCTCTCTCCCCCTCCCCATCTCCATCCCTCTCTCTCTGCCTCTCCCCCTCCTCCACTTTTTCTCTCTCTCTCTGCCTCTCCCCCTCCTCCTCTTCCCCTCTTTCTCTCTGCCTCTCTCTCTCCCCCTCCTCCCCTCTTTCTATCTCTTTTTCTCCCTTGTTCTGTATCTCTCTCTCTCTGCCTCTCTACCCCTCCTTCCCTCTCTCCTCTCTCCTCTCTCTCTCTCTTCTCCTCTCCTCTCCCCCTCTCCCCTCCCCCCCCCCCCCCCGGCTGGGTGCAGGAAGCTAGCGGACTGTCCCCAGCTGCTGGACGTGGAGGACATGGTGCGGATGCGGAGCCGGACTGGAAGTGCGTGTACACGTACCTCCAGGAGTTCTACCGGGGCCTGGTGCTGAAAGGCCTGGTCAAAACCAAAAACTCCTCCTAGAGTCGCGCCTAGTCGCCCCCCCTCCCGGCCCGAATCCCGCTGAATGGTGAGAGTGGGGAAGAGCGCACGGAGGGAATCCCGTGCCAATGGTTTTGGGGGGGGGGGGGGGGGTGGTGGGTGGTGTTGCCGTGTTCTTAGGGGTTTGGTATCAGTGTTATCAGAATGTTTCCTGTTGTTATGCTATATGCAGTGTTGATCTGATTGGCTGTGGTTGCAAGTGCGGGTGGTGCTGTGATCTGATTGGCTGTGTGCAGAATGGATGGGAATGCAGGGAATCATTGGGTGCTGTGATCTGATTGGCTGGGTGCAGAAGGGATGGGAATACAGGGAAGGGGTGCTGCCATCTGATTGGCTGTGTGCAGAATGGATGGGAATGCAGGGAAGGGTGCTATGATCTGATTGGCTGGTTGCAGGTTGGATGGGAATGCAGAGGTGTATTGAGTGAGAGGTTCAGTGAGTTCAGGGCCTTGGGTTGACTGTCCGTCCAGTAAGTTTAAAGCCAGTACTGCACGGTGGTCCAAGTGACTGCAGTAGTGTGCTCTCTCTATCTCTATCTCCCTTTATGTTTGGGTTTCAGATTTCACTCGACTTTATTCTCAACATTTACGCTGTGTTTTAATGCCTTTAATGGCTGCAGGGGCTTAGCCTGGTGCTTAGGCTAGCCGCAGAGAGGGCTCCTCAGTGATTCTCTGGGTTCCCAGATCCTCCACCAGTGTACGGATGAAACTAATACTGCAGAGACAGACGCCAATGTCTCGCAAAGAGGAACAGAGTCAAAGAAAGTGAGGAAGTGTTCAGAATCTCAGTGAGGTGTTGAGGTCCCCGAGGGGGAGAGTGTGGGGGGAGGGAGGTTGGGATGTTGAGGTTCCCAGAGGGGTGGGGGGGGATGGTTTGGGGTGTTGAGGCTCTCTGTATGTTACAGTTGAAGTTATTAGGGGGCAGAGAGTTATATTATGCAAGCGAGGTCCCGGGTCCAGACGGCCAAACATGGCTTTATTGAGTTCTGGGCCCGGGGCCAAGCTGAGGAGCGCCAGCATTATCTCCCGATCTGGAGCGCCGGCACTTTAAAAGGACTTTCTGAACCTGAGAGGGGATTGAGGAGGGAGCCTGGTCTGTGCCAGCTCCCTCCGTGTGAGAGAGCAGGAAGCAGGGGCGGCTTTTATCGACGCGACCTATCTCTCTGCCGTCTGTTTGCGTTAAAACATGGCCGCCGTATCCCCTCGTGTTGTTTGTGTGGGAAAGCCAGAGGGATGGGGATAAATCCTGGGTCCAGTGTCAGTGCGTGTAAGAGCCTTTACCTCAGAAGCAACTGCCAGATTTTTAAAATGGCCTTTTATGGTCTTGGCCGGGTCAACTGGTAGTGGAGGACTGAAAGTGTTCCTTTTCTTTAACCCTTCAAGGTGTGAGGTCACAGACATGTGATCAGAGTGTTCTCAGCTGAACATTCTGATGCTGATGTCACAATCACTACTGGTGACTGAAAGCAAAGGAATTCTAGAACACAAAAAATAACATTCCCAGAAACCCACTCTTCAAAGGGTTAATGATGCCGTCTTTCTCTGTTCAAGTAGCGCTGTTGCTATTGTTTAGAACACTCCCTTTGTCTCCCTTTGTTCTTTAGTTTCCTGCCCCTGTGTATTCCTTTTATCAGATAACTGAGCTTGCAGACAGGAATCCTTGATTTTCTTCATGCGTTACCTGACCCATTCCCATGTGTGTACAGCCTGACATCTAGTGGCCATGTACAGTATTTTCAAAGTTTTTGAATACTATTGGAAACAGTAAAATTTAGACAGCAGAAGTACAAATATTTTGGTCAGCTTGGCCTTTATGTTACATTTTCCAAGTTAATGAACTTAATGAAGTCACTACAGCTCTGTTCGTTAAAAGCGACCATGTTACAGGGTTCTGCTACTTCTGTTGTGTTTGCAGCTTAGAAAGTTTTTCATTATTGTAGCTCTGCCGGATTCAACACTGGAGTCGTGTAGAAGACAGCAAATGGTAGTCATTCAGATGTTTAATCTTGATGACACCTGACTGTGATCAAGGAAATAAGAACAGAACTGAGAGCAGCGGTGCAGAAGGGGGGATGAGTAATGCTTAGTGGATGTTTTTTAATTCCTCCACAGCAGCTGCTCCAGGAGTCTTGAACTTCCCGATTAAGAGACAGTGAAGCTGCTGCCTCAGATCTAGATTAATTACCCTCCCATTTTGCAAACATTCCGACTTTGATCATGATTATGAACAATAAACACCAGTTAATTGCTTCCATGAGTCACTTCTCTACAGCCATATTTTATAAACCGGCATATACATATATGGCATCCTGTCATTTTCAGGCAATAATACAAAACTGCAAATATCGGGATGGATCTCTTCTGTTGAATCGTCGTTTTTTGTTCAAGCAAGGCTGGGCATTCTTCAGGAGGTTCTTAGAGAAACTGCATGAATTGAACATGGCCGTTGACCTCGGTTCTGCTTGACTGGGAACGTGTTGCTGTAGACGGATTTAACTGAGGTTCCAGTCATCGTGGCTGAGGTTGTTCACAGCAGAGTCCTATGTGGGTTATTTTATTTGTCTCTCTTAAGAACTCTTAAGGTCCCTCGTCTCTGTGTGCCGCACCTCTGTGGAGTGGCTGCCTGTATGACACCGCCCCCCCACCGAACATGCTGTCTGCCCCCCCCCCTCTGTTTCAGGGCCCTTGCTAACTGCATGCCGCTCGTGGAGGTGGAGGACATGATGATCATGGGCAAGAAGCCCGACCCCAAGTGCGTCTTCACTTACGTGCAGTCGCTGGTCAACCACCTCCGTCGGTATGAGATGACCCGCCAGGCCTTCGCTGACCTCTGACCTTTGACCTCCCCGCTCTCCCACCCACCCACTGATGGCTCTCCGCTCCCCTTCCTTGGACAGTGGACAAAAAAAAAAACACACAACTTATAATCTGCCAAACCTCTTGCCCCCCCCCCCCCCCCCCGCCACCAACCTCCCCCACCCTCCGTCCATGAACCCCCCCCCCAGCACCGCTCCTCAGACGACCCCTGAAGGAGGCCGAAGGTGCGTTTATCCGTCTCGCGCTCGCCCCCGCCGCCCTGTGTCCGCCGCAGAGGCGTGAGCGCTGGGGGGCCACGGACACGCCCCGCAGAGTCAGCCCTGGGGAGGGAGCGGTACCCAAAAACCACGCTCTGCACGAGCTACGCGTCGACACCGCCAAGAACGAACACTCAGTGCGCCTGAAATGCCAAAGTTTCACATCTGGTTTTTATATTTAGTCTTTTTTTCTTTTCTTTTCTTTTTTTTTAAAAAAAACAACCTTAAGTTTAAAGTTTTAAAACTTATGTAGTTATGATTTTATAAATAACTGGCGGTCACGTGGGCCTCCATGACCCACAGCGGGAGTTCTGTGCTGAGTTCTGATTGGCTGAACACCCACCCACCGCAAGGGGCAATCACAGCACAGGTAGCTGGAGATAATACTGTCACCCAAGATGGAAGATGTGGACGGTGTGTATGAATTATAAGTCACCTGTTTATTTTCCTCTGCCTTATTTTCTCACTCGGGGGCATTTTTGTATAATGAGATGCTATTTTTGAAGATGCTATAGGAGGAATGGTTGTTTGTATCTGATGGGTTTTTATATAGCTTCTGTCTCTATCCCCCGGTACTGTTGTTTTGTTATACACGTTACCAAAACCTGCATGCTTTTTAAAACACGTTTACTTGAATAGTTTTTGTTTTTATTTTTTATTTTATCATTATTTGTATTATTAATATTTGTTATTATTTCTATTTAAGTCGATGATGTATAAGCACTGGTAATGAGAGTTATTTTATCTGTACTATAGTTATGTCACCAGTAGATGCACGACCCCTTGTTGAGCCCGGAGTCCTGATAGGTTAATAGTACATACATACCGTAGGACCGCCTCTCAAATCACCATGGATACAGACATCTCTTCTCACTCACTTTGTGTTGCTCCGTCAGAAGTGATCCAAGTTGCCTTTTTTTGTTTACACTGTTGTTGAAAGTTCCATTTCTTTTCGTGAGCAGGTTCGCCATACACCCCACACCTGTTTGTCACGTATTTTGGCCACCTGTTCCTCCAGAACCTCAAAGGTCACAACTCACCCCTCTGTTATTACCCATAAATTAAACTGAAGCCATCCAGACCTTAGGTCAAGTGAGCTTGCCGAGGAAGTCGCTGTGGGTAACGGTCTAAGCTAAGTGTCAAACTCCAGTCCTGGAGGGCCACAGTGTCTGCTGGTTTTTGGGGTGTTCTCAGCAGCACCAGTGGTGCATTTCAAGTCACTGATTGGCTGAGGAATCCGCACACCTTGTTCTCGAGGCCTTGATTGGCAGCTGTCTCACTTGCGTCATACGCAGGGCGGACCTCGGGGCTCAGCAACGGGTCTCTGCTTAGGCCACGCCCCCCCAGTGACCTCTGCGGTGACCTTCACACGTCCCCTCACTGCCAGCGCGGCCAGGTGAACACACACCTGTCCTGTGTTCACTGGCTCCTTATTCACACCAGGGTAGTGTTTTATCACTTAGTGTTACAGGTGAGAACACGCTATAACAGAACTACTTCTAGCCAGCACCTGGTCGATTTTTTATGGAGTAATTATTTTAAGCGGTTATAGAAATGTATGTGTATATATATATTTTGCTTGAGGTTTATTTTAAGAGGCTCGACCTCTGGTTTTCGCCCGAGTCACTTCTTCTCTACAGCCTTGAATCCACAGAAGAGCTGCAGTTTCATGTTAATTGATGACCGACGAAAAGATGAAACTTTCTGAGAAATTAGGCGGCGAGAAAAAAAGATTTATGACATCACAAATGTGAAAAGAGGGTGATGTCATTTCGATTAACCTTAAAAAAAAAAAAAAAAGTATCTCAGGGAAGAAATTTATTCTAGATAATACAGCTATATGGTTATAACTGCTCGGCGTAAAAAAATTCAAAGATGTTGACGTATGTATATTGGTTCTAAAATTGGTTTTAATGTAATTCGCTTCTCTCCTTTCCGATTGGATGCTCCTATGGCAACCTGAGGTCTATATTCCCGGCCATGAGATTCCCAAGGCTGTAGAGAGGGTTTGGAACGCGAACGCTCGCGTCTAGGACTAGATTTTTTTTGTTTTTGTTCCCCCCTCCTGCTGAAATTTCTCTAGGGTTGTTTGTCAAAGGCCCTGGGAACAAACGGAATTAACTGTGGTCTAAAAGGCCTGTTCTGAAAAAATATATATAAATATATTCTGTGACCCTCTATGAGTCTGTGAAGGACACAGTTTGCCACGGTTAGTTTTTTTTTCCCCCCCCAGAAGGAGATATGCTTGGTGTGCCTGCATCACAGAAAGCCCCAGAGGGCTTCCATAAGCTAGCAGGTTCTGTACATACCAGTTCGCAACACTTTTGTCATAGATATCATGTTTTCTGTACACCACATTGTAATGTGAATTAACGATTAAAACCATTTTAAGAAACCAAAAAGATGGCTGGCATGTATTTTTTTTGGTCTACTTTTTTTTCTTCACGGGACTTGACTGCACTTTTAAAAGTGGAAGGATACAGGTGCAGTTACTCGTGTATGAAAGTAGTCCCCAGTTAGATAATGAAGCCACTTCACAAATCAGTGCTAGCTCTCCTGATGTACATTGTATGACTGTATGTGTGAAACAGTGTTGTGTGTGTGAGCTAACTCACGTGTGTATCTGAGCGCCAGTCATGCTTCAGTTGCAGTGCACCTATAGCAGTGATATGAGAACACAGCACAACCACCCATTCAAAATACTTTCCAAAAAAAAAGATTTGCAATATTTATTTATTTATTTGTTTATTTATTTTTACCCGGTGATTTTATTGGGAGCTGTACCACCGTTTCTGTTTTTCACGCCCTGGGTGAATCTGGGGCCCCACCCACCAGGAAACGCATCATCAGCCCCGAGCCAATCGGGCGATTTGTGGCCCGAGGCGTCATTCTGTTTCGCGGCAGGTGGGGGGCGCCAGACACCCGGTGCGGCGCGAGCAGCAGACACATACGGAACCTCAACACACCCGACGTGCACTGAAGATTCATTAAAACAACACTAATTATTTTTTTTTTTTAAAACAAAAAAACACAACACATTATCAGGGTTGAGTGTAGGTGTGGTCAGACTGGGAGTTTGGACGTCTGAATGACGGTGACCAGCTCTGGTCCTCTACTTCCTGGTTGCAGGTCCTCTGCTTCCGGGTTAAAGGTCAGAGTGGGGTTTCTCTTGGTCGGCCTCCTTGGGCGGGGTCTCCGTCTCAGCGCTCGGGGTGGGGGGGGGCTGCGACTCGGGGGGCTCCTTAAAGGGGCTGTCCTTGGCCGGAGAGAAGCGGAACTCTTCGGGGACCTCCTCCTCGGGCGTGGCCTTCTTGTAGAACCCCAGGGACCCGAGCAGCTCGTTGATCTCGGAGCGGGTCATGTCCGACAGGGGGATCCGCTGGGGGGGGGGGGTAGACGCACAAATACAAACCCGTACAACAGGCGCAGGCGACGGCAAAACACGCACACACACACACAGTCATTCACGCAGGCATGATGAGCGCTTCTGAGCAACATATTTCTGAAACCTACACATCGCTCTTACGAGATGTATTTTATCATTTAAAAAGCACATTTAATATGCTGCACATTTGATAGTTTAAGCTTTGATAAAATCTTTCACAGTCTGCTACTATCATGGGGGTTGTGACATTTATGTGATTAATTAATCCTTGAGAATTTGATTGTTTTTTAAAATATTGATCCTGTCTGTGGGAAAGCTCACTCACGTCCAGCTCCTCGTAGTAGTGGCTGAGAAGAACCAGCTCAGGGTCCGCCCCAGGAATGTGCTTCATCACCAGATTGTGGCTTTTGAGGAGAGGTCGTCAAGGGCAACTGGAAACGAGCAGGGGAACTGGCTGTGCCAGTTAATCTGGGACTGTGTGCCATTCACACAGACTCAACATCCAAGGGGGGTGCTTCACAAAGCAGGATTGCTGAGTTAGCTGGGTAACTGTGCAGAGTAAAACCCGGAACAGCTGTTTTTTTTTTTACCTCAGGCTGTGTTCCAGATTTGGGAGGGTTCCGGGTTTCACTCCATGCAGTTATCCAGCTCAAACTCAGCAATCCTGCTTTGTGAAACAGGGCCCTGGTCTTTCCATCTGTGTGGATTTTTAATCAAACTGCACCTGGCTTTACCCACCGAGGTTAATGTTCTTGCGCCGTTTCGGAGCCAAAGAAGAAGACTGTAAGAATGCCAGCAGGGCTAAGACAGGCAGCCGTACAGGGCCAAGGTGCAACCGCAAATTACCAAAACCTCCAGCGACCCCCCCCATGACATTTAAACCACAGTATTCTGGTTCTCAGACGTCCAACATTCCAAGAACCAAAAACTCCACGCTGAAGTAAACCCAAAGCTTGCAGGCGGTTTTTTTTTTTTTAAAGAGTCAAACATATTCTTTGCGCTTGAATTAAATACTGTAGCTTGGATAAGGACTTAGCACTTTTAGCCTGTGGCAAACATGACAACATCTGGCATATGCACACCTTTCCAGACAGTCTTGTGAACGGAGCCAAATTAATCACACAGAGCAATTCCCAACATGCTGCTCCAGGATGCAAACTATCATAAAACCACTCAAAAGTTTGCACAGGCAAACGTTTTTGTTTGCCCGATGGCACGGCCATTTCCAGAATTCTCGTTTACCGGCTGGCATTTCCAAGGAACTTTCTCCAGGGCGAGCAGAGGCTCCGGACTGGCACAGTGCCACGCTGTGCCAACAGGGGTTTATCCCGGGACGGGCACTGCCCCCACCCCGGGTCCTTTAATTACCCCAAAAATGGCTGTGGCGCACAATCGCTCGCTTCACATTTCATTTCTTGGCACAAAATGGCCGCATTTGCTGGCATTTCAAAAGGAGCCCTTGACTTACTGCCACGGAGCGCACTATTCTGTGCAACCCAGCGGGCCAGAGCCGCTCTCGTATAGGATTTATTAAAAGAAAGTCTCCGCCTTCCAATTTGTTTCAGACTACCCACTGGAAACGATAAGCATTTATTAATTAATTTCATATCCAATCAGGTTTAAGCTGCCCCCATTTTTTTTTTGAAAACTGGAATGACACTGCGTGACTAGGATGTGCCTTGTCATGTCCCTGTAGAGAACGCGACGACAGGATTTCTGTTTTAGTGCCGTAAAAGATCCTTTAACTGGAGGGATGTACCACACAGTCAAGCAGCCCGGCCTGCAGGGACCGATGGGAGCAGGAACTCTTTGTTTCTAAAGACAAGGTGGACTTTGATCCCTCCTGGGATTTCCCAAGCACCTTGCAGCAAGCGGAACACAAGTGGAAAAGCTTCTCGGTCAACAAGGAATCGATCTAAATCTCGTCGGAACGTGGGGGGAAAACAAGGAAGACGGGTGAGTGTGTTTTTTCCCTTCTGGGTGGGCCTACGGGAGACTGAACTAGATATGCCGTTCATTTTGGAGTTTGGTTTTTTTTTAAAAACGGGCTGTGTCAAACTGGTTTCAACAGCAGCTAACAGGAGAGAGAAATCTGCAATTATCACCACGCCCACTGTGGTTCTGGCCTGCAGTGCTTCTGCATGCACCGCTTCAGAAACCTTGAGCAAGTTAGTACAAACACATTCCTCACCGGCAAGTTTCTGTATCAGAAAAATATAAAATAAAACAAAACCAAGACCTCAAATGTTCTTCTTTATGCAGTCCATACAGTACAGACCAATTTAAATCAGATTATTATATATTTTAGATATTTAAATAAATGGATTATATTTTCTATGTTCTATCAATGAAATACAATCTGAATATGTCAAGATAGCCACTAATGGTCTTAAGACATGCACAGGAAATGTCTTCCTCTGACTCATGTCTGTGGGAGCAGGGCTTGGGAACAGCAGTGAGACAGGAAGTGGGAGCCCCACACACTATATGCTTCAGGGGAGAGCACACGCTCGCCTGCACTTTCCCAAACGGACAGTAGGGGGCCGCAGCAGGGAGCACTAATGAAATTACAATCGGGCATTCAAAACTGGAATACTTAGTGCGTCTTAAATATTTAATGCAGCCTCAGCTGAAACCACAGCAGTTGTTTGTCCTTTCATGGCTTTGCCTACCCCGGTTACAGGTGCTACGAATGCACATGTTTGCATGTATGCAAACCGCAGTTTCGTACGCGCTGCGATACTGGCATGCAAATGACTGAGAGGCAGGTGTTCACGTTCACTAAAACACTGGTGTGGACTGGTTTAGTCTCAGCGATATTTTCAACCAATGGCTTAGCAGCATGTCTCCAATAGAAAGTAATGGATCCGACCATTTAAAAGTTGTATTAGGAATTTTTTTGTTTTTGTATTGTTGGCAGTTTCCACTCAGTTGAAAGGATACTAAAGAGGGATGTCCTGGGTCACAAAGGCCTTGACCTGAGGAGGAAGCAGAGGGTCAGCACTGGCTCCAGACCACTTTCTTTACTGCTGATGCAACCTGTACTGGCAAAAGCCCATCAAGAGCCTGGAGAACATTTCAATTTTCTTTTTTATTTTGTTTTGCAAATTTGACAAAAAGTTTGCACATGAATACATCGGTCCTTCAGGCTGTGATGGATATGGGCCAAATAAATATATATATTTTTTTTTAAAAGACCTTCAGGGATACATTAAAAAACTGCAGAAAGGCAACAACAAAAGATTTGGGCGGTAAAAGAAAGCTAGCTGTCCGTATGCCGTTTGCAAAGACCAGTGAAATCTTATTATTTTCAGTAAGCCCGTAGGCAGTGAGCAAAGATGTGAGCTTACTGTCCCATTTTGTCCACACTGAACGTTTCTCTGCAAAGTGCACAGACTGGGCAAATTTTTGCTCAACCCAAAATCCTCCAGGGGGTCGAGGAAAAGCAATGTCAAAACCCAGAAAGCAATGAATTTAGCAACGCACTTCAATAAGTGCAGTATTAAGTTAAGACAACAAGGTGTACTGTAAGTGTAAAGGAAATGGTAAAACGCAATACCTACAAACAAATGTGCTTATTCGCCAAGCAGTTACGGTGTGTGCTCAAGACAACTCGCTTAACCCCCTCCGACTGCAGTACAACCGTCTACCTCCTACAGTCCTGTAAAAAGTTAACAAAAAATACAAAACAAAATACAAAAAGGTTTAGCTACGACTTGTCATGGCTGGCAGACAATCTCCAGGCGGTTCAGATGTACGCAAAGAAAAAAGTAAATAATAATTAGAGGGATTATAAGTGACATTCCTAAGAATCGGTAGCACCAGGTCTAGCCTTTCTTCCTGATGGCACACGCGTTGTGATCTCGTCCTGCCGGGTGTGTGACTAGGGTGTGGCGAGCTTCCACAGAAGAAATGTTTGGCCCTTGGGGCCAGATTCCCCGAAAGCAGTCCCTAAACCAACAGGGCCCCTTTAATACTTTAATACTTGGGCCCTCAGGCTGAAAATTGGCCCGTAACCCGTGTCCAATTATTCATCAGTTTGTTGATGGAACGTTCGATGACGAGCCACAATAGGTCCAAACGTCAGTTATACTTGCTAGTGCTAATTAACTGCACTGTGGAGCAAACAGTGTCCTGGACAAAAGCTATCCTTCATTTGTGTCTCTAAAAGTGTGTCACTCTCCAGTGGCGAATGACTTTTGGGAGTGGACTTAATGCACAAACCAGTGAGAATTTTATAAGCACTATCACTGCACAGATGTTGCAGGGCTATGTGATACCAAATTAGTTTGCAAAAAAAAGATGGACTCATTTAGCTTGTAAAGGTTTTTCCATTCATCATTTCAGCATTACCTGTATTATTGCATCATTAGTATAACATCTGATTAACTGAAGCCCCAAAATGAATGGTGTATTTCCATATTTCAGAGCTATTTTATAACTTGTGGTTGAGCCTTAAAACACCAAGTGTTTGGGAGAATTTGGAGGAACCAAAGGCCCCGTGTTCACAGCGAATGACGTAACTGAGCAAATAACATGTTTCCCTCGCCAATAATCTGTCACCCTCCCAAAATTGATGTCGTTTCCCCCACGTTACTAACCACTGCCGGCTAAAGACAGAAACCCCCAAATTAATGTCACCAGAAAACTGAGACAGATATAGACCCACTTGCGCGAGACTGTTAAATTGGGCAGAAGATGGCCAATTTAACAGTCTCGCGAGTTCAATAGTGTACCAGCTGCATGAAAAAAAAAATCTGATAGGTGCCAGAAGTTGGTTCCTTCAGGACTCCTTGAAAAAAAAACTCCCAGCGCTGTTTTAAGCGCGATCAAATTTCACATTCCCACCAAGACAGAGCTGTCCCGCCTGCATATCTTTTGTGACACGACAATAGACAGGACGTTCTGGATACCTTTCCAGAGCATCAATACGGTGACCCATGCCAGTAGCTTCAACAATTGAACATGGTAACTTGTTTTTTTTAATTATGTAGAATTAAACGCTCATAATGTGGCGTTTATGTGGGAATCATCGTAATTTTATGAAAAGTTGGCACCAGATTTAAACACAGAGGTTCCGGTTATGAAGATTAGCAGAGATTTATCTTCACGCAGGTTTACATCCATAGCGGTAAAATCGCAAAACGCTGCGTAGCCAAAAAAACGGTGACGCATTTTATCTGCAAATCTGTAATTACGTAGAAAACAAAACATTTCCCTTCAGACTTACATAGAGCAATCGTTAGATTTAGCTCTCAGTGCTTGTCGGCAATGAATGATGTGTCTCCATAGCTTGCCTTTACTGTCGAGACCAAATGGAGCCAAAATGAGTTGCTTTTTAATGTTCCGTTTTTATGAAGCATCCCAATAGCATTAGCACGCGCAAAATATTTATTCCATAACGGTATGCACAACAACAGTTTAAATGCTCGTTATCTATTTGGGAGGGAGGGTCAACGGTTCGGATATGCAGTCTAAATAATATTTAACCCACTTTCAACGCCTTACCTCCACCTTCGCTTTAGCCAAGCCATCTAGTTTCTTGAAATCCACCTCATACGCCAACAGACACGGGAGGAGGCTGGCGAAAACGAACAGCCACATCTTTATTTCGATGGCAGCACCTCAAGGCTGCCGAGAGACGGAGTCAAGATTTGGCAGCGCCCGGCAGGTTAGTCCTGTCCTCAGGTTATACGTGTCGAGCGCCGCTGCGTAGATGCGGAGGTGGACGGCTGGTCGGTGGGAGGAACTCAGCCCAGCCCTCGGAGATGATGCTAAATTGTGTCACATCCGGGGAATCGCTGCCACGTCAGGAGTATCTGAGGGAGGCGGAAGGGAAATATGAGCCTAGCTCGTCTTTTCATAATTATTTGGAGGATCATGTCCTAAACAAAACGAGGCCGGTTTGCGGGGGGATGTGCAGATGCTTCTGTTATGTCTACGTATGAACTAGGTGGAGATTGCAGAATCGTGCACTTTGCTCGGTTGACTAATCTGGGGCTAGTGCAAAGATATTGTGTTGCATAAGTTAAACAGTAATTACCCTATACGTTCAGTTGTTGTAATGCTGATGGTAGCCTATGTTTGCTTTTCATCACTGGTGGTTTGTACAAAGCGTAGACCACAGGCTTAGACCGACCACAAGTAGTTTATTTAAGGGATAGTGTGGCATGGCGTCTTATATTACTAGTACTGGCCGGCATGTTGAGGGCAGGCCTGTCTGGTCTTTGACAGTGAAGGTCTGGTGCCGCTTTTGAATTGATAAGGAAATAAGTCTACCGAGACGATATAAAAACTGATTTGCATGTCTGTACTTGTGAAGAGACGCGGTGAAATTAATCTGCTTATGCCTATACCCTTTGAATGCATAACGTTGCTGTACAACCTACTCTGGAGTTTTTTTAAGCGGGCAAATAATCCCTCTAAACATGAATAACACAATTACGAAAAAATTAACATGTTGTTAAAATTCTGGGATGGTAACTGTGTTTGGAATAAAAACCAGCATATACAGGGGGTCCCCAGAACCGAGGTAGGGAACCACTGCTTTTGAGGTTTCAAACTGGTCAACTGGATATTTATAAGGCTATGCCAGCAAACGCACACTAGGGGGCAGCAACGATTGAAGATGGCTGCACCGTCTTCATTTTATTTCACCTTGAGATGCGGGATCATAGGTGTTTTGGAAATGAACTTGTCCACATTTTTGTTGTGGTTCTTAGAACGTTGTGTGTCTTGAGAATATTACATTATCCTGTGTTATTCAGACAGCATTTGTCTTGCATATCCATGGTACCCAATCACAGTAAGTTATCAAATAATATTCTGTAATTAATACATTTTTCTGTCTGCTTTCAGGTGCCAGTTGGTAACAGTACCACAGAGTATTGAGCCCAAAAGTCATGACCTAGTTTCAATAAAACCAGCCTTCAGCCTGCATGTCCAAAACATTTGTATAATGTTAAACATGGATAAAGAAATGTTTTGATATATACAATATTAGCCTCACAGAGGAAATATTAGCATTTGATTTCATTCATTGACTTAGAGGACCATTAAGCTGAAACTTCACGAAACTCCCTGTGGCTGATATAAGTGATGTATTAACGCGAAACTGACATTAATGTGGAAACATTGCTCCAACTCCAGCTTCATAAATTTTACAGCGTAGTTCAGCCACGCCCCCTGATGCTCCATAAGTCATGTGAGGGATCGGAACCCTGTTGTGTTACCAGGGAAACCAAAGAGGTCTGTCAATCAGGGGGCTGGTCACCCACAGTGGTAATGAGGCTAGGCCTATTTCATTCTTTTTCTATTTTTTTTTTTACCAATGAATTAACAAAAAAAAAAAAAAAATCTAATGTGATATAGATCCTTTGAATCAAATTAGCTCCAGATCACTCAAAAGAGTTTACAAGAGATGGTCTTAAAGTGTAGAACAAATTTAACTTTAATATTCTATGTAGATTCTGTTTTAAGCCTAGTCATCACCAAAGCCTCTGAAGAAATCCCATTTCCACTAAACGTCGTATATTGCTGTTCTTATTTGTAATTTCAATCCTGAAATCGAAATAATGATCTACCAAAAAATGTCATCCATGCATCATGTTCCTAGATTAATTCATCAGATTAAGTTGATATTTTAATATTTATAGGAATTAACCATTGCATTCGGTCATACTTTTCACATGCGCTAAATCTGGACAGCTTGATCTTTAATGTTCTAATAGCAAAACATATAACATATAATATGATGATAAGAACAGGCCATTCAGCCCAACATGCTCGCCATTTCCCTACCACTGAAGTGTAGGTCTACCTAGCGCTCGGTTTACCCACAAACTAGATAATATCTAGCACCATGTGAAAACCTGGTCTTGTAAACAGAGTTTATGACTCTCCTACATGACCTGGCAAGCTATTCCACACAGCAAGTAGTACTCTCTGTGTAGAAAAAAATACTTTCTAACTATCTGTGCGGAATTTACCTTCTGCCAATTTTAATTTATGCCCCACGTGAAGGTGCTTACTGAAAAACACTCAAAAAACAAAAAAAAAAAACAATAGCGCATGCACGCGTGTGTAGCCCTACTTTCCTTCTCAAGTTAGCGCTAGATTTGTGGAGATATTCCGCTCATAATAAGCTATGAGTATCGTATTACGCTCAAACTGGTAGCTGAGGTATCTCTGTGACCTCAGGCACACTGAACATTGTGTTTCCGCTCGTTGCCCGAGAGCTCACAAAAGGAAGCATTCAATCGAGAGTCTGCTGTAAACACAGAATAAAGTCGCTTAAAAGAACAGCACTTCCCCAGTCTGAGTATTCAAGTTGACCACCTTTTACATGTGCAGGTGGTTCTCCTACAAAAAAAACCAAGCTTGGTGGCCTAAAAGTGTCTTTCTCTTGCAGCCCATGTTAAGCTAATAGAAATTATTTTTTATTGCTGTTTGATTTTAGTTATTTGCTGGACTATTTGTGTAAATTAAGTCCTTTTATTGTTACAGATGTGTCACAATTGCAAGTATGTTAATTTGCCGAGAGGTTCATATTTATGGCTCGTATTTGATAATGTACTTATCTACATAATTGGGGGCTTCACCTCAACACGTTTTAGCGTCATTGAACGACCTTCACAGATAATGACGTTTTTGTGGATTCTGTCAACATTGGCTCTCGCGGCCCTGCGTGGCGGAACAGGGTTCAGGAAACGGAGCTGCTCGCGGCGCTCGCTCACACGCTTCTGTACGGTATCAGAAGACAAGTGCTCAGCAGCAGCATTGAGCTGTTGTGGTACGACAAAGCTGGAGTTGCAGGCTGCAAATGCTCGTGTCGCTTTAATCCGAACCGCGCATTGACCAGGTTCCTGTAAACTGATATGGTTTTACGGGATCGGCCAGCGCATTCATGAAGCCATAATCAAACAACCGTGCCACTAATCAAGGAGCAAAACTGGCTGACAGGATACAACCGCGTTATTTGTTTATGCAATGTATCTGTCGCTCTCGCATCGTACCGTGCCGAGCGAATACTCCCTCTTGGCAGAAGATCCGCATCCACACTGCCGGGTTGAAGCACGCCGGAATGCCGATAGTTGTCTGTCAGTAGCAATATAATTTTAAGTCAGGTGCTACACAGATATTATTTATCAGGGACGACGCTTAAAAAAAAAAATAACAACAACGACGACGACAACAATTTCCTCTAAAGACTCTGGATTACACGTTGCGACGAAATCTTCAGGAGATTTTTTTCCCCCTTGTCATTTGGTTTACAGACTGTATTTAAAACCAGGGGCGCAAACCATTTAAGGTTTGCGTTGGGTCGTGTCGCTGCCGAATCACCAAATCAACTTGTGGGGAAACGGGTAAGCAATTTGGCTCCTTCCTTAGCATCGTGTCAACCCTCGAGTGCCAGCTCAAAGCCAATATTTGTTTTTTTTAAAAAAAGACTTCGCTATTTATTCGCGTGTGTGCATTCGGCAGATTGTATTCTAAGATCTAATTCTACTCCATTCAAAGATGTGTTATGCCATGCACGAATTACATGTAGGCTACTGTAGCGATTATATCTGTGCTCTGTCGCTGTTCGAACACCATCGTTTTGCGAACCCTTTGGGCAGCCGCGAGAAGACGCGTGTTCATTACATTATCTGCTCTCAATCGGAATATTTAGGTTCGACAGTTCTGGTTTTTGCCCATCTGCTGTCCATTATCGTCCATTAAGCACGTGCCAGAAGACACTTAATTGAACAGAGATCGAATTACTGAATACATTCCGTTATAACGTCAAATTGTGTCAGTTAACCGCGTCAAGTGTGTAAGAATGTCTTGCTTACCGCTTAGAATAATAATGCATGTTTTTGTAGCCTGTTAGTGTGTAGACTATAGAAGCTGTATTTGCCATAATGTATGACATAATGGCTAACCTACTGTAATCTTATCGTCCTAAAAAGGATGCTTTAGTATTAAACTAAGCGGTGGTCGGCTATATGCACTTGTTTTACTGGAAACGTCGTGTACTGTTTCGCTATTCAATTAATCATCAATAAAGTGAAACAAACCCATTGAAGCTCCAGAACCAAAAACGCCATAAAACAACCATCTTGCTAGCTCCAACTGCATTATCAAATCTATTGCTGGCGGTTTTAATCCAAATTGTTCTGACTCGTAACTCGTAACACCCCCCATTGTTCATATGTAAAATATTATTACATGGTCAATTGTTATAAGAGCTACCAATCTGGTTTTGGCATTGGGTTTAGTCTATGGAGTGTAGTGAATGAAGCCTGTCATTCAAGAAGTGGTTGTGAGTTTCAAGTATTGTGATAGGTGGCTGACCTGTGTAAGGAACTGGGCTTGTAACCTGAAGGTCATAGGTTAAATTCCCAGGTAGGACACTGCCACTGTGCCCTTGAGCAAGGTACTTAACCTGCATTGCTTCAGTATACATCCAGCAGTATAAATGGATGCAATGTAAATGCTATGTAAAAAGTTGTGTAAGTCACTCTGGATAAGAGCGTCTGCTAAATGCCTGTAATGTAATGTACTACATTAGGAAAGAAAATGAATTCATTGAGTAATGCACAAGGCATGCAGCAATGTTTTTTAAAAAAATACTTTAAGCTGTTGGACGGTTCAGGGTGACATGAAGCTTCATATTGTTCCTGTGGCGTCTAACAGATCCAAGGGTCTGGTCTTAACCCCCTCTCACTTGAAGAAGAATATTGATCTTGAAACGAAAATTGTAAACTGTGCCCGACGCCACCAGCTTATCCCCGTTGTGGATATAAGACCAGTGGCTGCAGCACAGCCGGGGTGTGCTGACCATAAATGGGAAGGTCCGATGTTTTCCCATCGTCTTTCCAAAACAACAACGCGGCCAGGCTTCAGTTTGTTGCCACCGCTTCCAGTTCCCTGCAAGTGTTGGTTTAAGAAACCACCAAATTTAATTATCAAGCTTGCTGATTTACTACGAGACAGGTGATTCTTACAAAAAAGGAACAAACAAAAAAACAGCAATGGCAGCTCTAGTTTTGGCAGGTGTGTGTGTTGTTGTCAATGTTAACAAATGTTTTTTTTTTTTTATGTCATTGAAAAGACCAATGCCTGAGAGCTCATAGAGCTCTACTTTCCTGTCTCTTGGTAGGAAACATGGCAGCCCAACGCCCCACGCAAGGCCCAAATAAACAGTTAAATGTTCGAATAAATAGGCCTGTGTACAACTTATGCGCACTGTGTGCAAACTGTATCTTATCACAGTGGTTTCTGGTGTGTATGTTGTCCTAAATGGGTCAAAATTGTGGTTGTGCATCCCTCTGGCTTTTTTCTGTTGTTGATTGAGTCAGCGTACTGGATCCAGACTGAAGTGTTCAGTGGGGCGTCTCGAAGGTTTTGATGTCGTCTGATGCCAGGAGCGTCCTGTCAGTCAGTGTCGAGGCAGCGAAGCGTCTGTCGGGCGGGGGGGGGGTGTTACGGACGGAGAGGAAGAGGAGGAGGAGGAGGAAGCCAGACTCACAGACAGCGACACACGGCCATGCCTGGATCTCACGCCAAGGAATGCGTATAAAAAGAAGACCTTTCAGTTTCCCTTTCTTTCTTTCTTTCTTTCCCTTTTTTTTTCTTCACATTGTCGTCGATAGCAGAAGTAGGTCACAGTCTGAGTAAGGGCTGCAGGTTTGAAGCCAGTGAACATGTGAGCGCTGGTGTAACAGTAGGGATCAGTCCATCTCATTATTGTTTTGGTGTGAATCACTCGGACTGGGGGTGGGGGGGGCGCCATGCTGTTGTGTAGCCCTGCTCCTGCCTGTGGGAGGGGTGCTCCCTGCTCGAGGGAGATGTGCTTTCTGCCCCCAGCTTTGTCCATGGGCCAGCTGGGGGGGCAGACCCTCTCTCAGGGGGCCAGTGTAGCACAGAATCGAAGGTCGTTAGAGGTCGCGCTACGCTCTTCACAAAGAGCGGGGCTGGGTCCAAATCGGCGCGCTTGCTGTTTAGCAACGCGTGGAGGACGCCGGATGAGAACGTTGTTAAGTAGGTGAAATTTTCTCTAAACGTAGTGTGCTACAAATCCCACGATTATGTACTGTACTTATTTCCTGAGTAATATTCGGGAGCGTACCTTTCGGTAAGTATACGATTATTTTAGTCCCAAATGTATGACATGGGCAGCTTAGCTTTAAAAAACGAGGTGCAGCTTCACATGATGTGAACAACAACAACATGTGAGCTTGGCCGTGCAAGGGCGATACACCTTTTGACACTTCCACCATACGGTTGGAAAATAGCCTAGTATTTATGATATTTTTTGCATACTACTTTGAATGTGCATAATGCAACTACTTGTCTTCGGCACGCAGAGTAAGTTTGACCTGCAGGTTATTTGCATTTATAATAGAACACTGTCGTATTCATTATGGAAGACTCAGCGTCTCACAGACGCTGTCGTTGACTCAGATCGGTGGTTAATGGGTAAACTGCGCCTGTTTCCTGCTGAACAGTTCCCTGTGTGAATTTGGGGCCTGGCTGGCGGCCCACCCCGGGGGTTGTTTCCAAGTTTAAATATCGCACTGGAAAGAGTAGAAACAGCAGCTCTAATTAACGAGCGGCGATGGAGCGATCTTATCACAGGGCCTACGGAACAGCTGTTCTCCTTTTTAATTCCTCTTAAAAATTCAGTGACCGTGCAGAAGAGACCTCAGTCCAAAAAAAAGGACAATGATTTATGCATGCATTTAGCCTCACCCAACACCCACCCTCACCCTCACCTATGTAATCAGTTGGAGCCTCTGAGAGCCATGATAACTTCCCCATCGTCCATGATTTCTCACTTTCTTCACTTTTTGTGTAAAACATCCTCTTCCTGGGGAAGTGGTAGGAAAACCACAAGAGAGAAGTGGCGTCTGCCAGCCTGGGGGAGAAAAACCCTGTCATTGCCCCTCTGGAGCTGGGCCATGCCACCCTGCAGCATGTGCCAGCCTGGGGGAGAAGCCCTGTTATTGCCCCTCTGGAGCTGGGCCATGCCACCCTGCAGCGTGTGCCAGCCTGGGGGAGAAGCCCTGTTATTGCCCCACTGGAGCAGGGCCATGCCACCCTGCTGTGTCTGGGAGCTGGCATGACGCGCTGACAGGGCAATAAGGAACTCCTCGCTGGTCCAAGCGTCCCTGTTAGGAGCATGTGACAGTGAGCTCGGAGAAACAGTGCTAGCTGTCTGTGTTTGCCTGTGTGCAGTGCAAGAGCTTACCTGGAATTCATGTGTGCGTTATGATGTCCCAATGGTTAGTAGGCGTGTCGTGAGAGCTTGTAAGTGTTGTGTGGGGCATGCAGTGTAGTCGTGCTGTGTGGATGCATTGCAGTGTGTGTGGTGTCGTGGGTGTGCATGTGCGGCATGTGAGCTTTCTGTGTGGGCTGCGTATGTGTTGTGGTGCATGCGTGTGCGTGTGTGTTGTGCATGCGTGTGTGTGTGCATGCTTTGCGTGTGTGTGATGTGTGCTGCTGTGCGTGTGTGTGTGCAATTGAATGATCATTTCGTGTGAGCCACCGTGGATCGAAAGCAAAGCCGTGACATTTCCCCCTAATCTTGCTTTACATTATTTATGAATGGGAACTGCAACACGCTGAATTTAATCCAACACTAATTTGTCTCAGAGCATAGAGCGTTTTATTTGCAGAACGATTCCCTTTCCAGAATATGAACATAAAGCATTCATAAATCACCCGGCTTATTTCTCGGTGCTGTGCAGCAGTGTGTGTCGTTAAGCGATGTGCATAGATTAGCATATTCACAGGAAATCAGCATCGCACGCCTGTCATTAGCGAATAAGCAGTGCTTCCTTTACGCTTCCTCCAGTGGAGCGAGCTTCTACAGAAGGCCCGGTTCGCGTAGGGTTAGGCCAATTCACCACTGCCTCTGCCGTTGGGCATTGATCCAGGGTCCTTAGCTGGTCTTGAGTTCATAAGCAGCTATGCCAGTTTATTTCTTTTTTTTCATTTACGTTTTTTCATTTAGGTTCTCTCATTCTCTGGCCATTGCTTTCCCACCACCCCCTCTTTCTCCACGACCCCCCCCCCCCCACCCCTCGAGGCGCACCCCAGTGAGAGGTCGACCCCTCTCAGAGATATTTCCGGCTGTTTCTGACGGCAAGTCATCGGTCACGTGACACATTGACGTCACTGGTAGCGGTGCGGGGAGGTTGGGGAGGGGGGCATGGCGGGAGGATGGGGGGGGGGGGTGCATTACAGCCAGCATCACATTATCACATCAGCTCATGGTGGGAGAGGCAGAGCAGAAATGGAGAAAGAGGGAGAGAGATAGAGGGAGAGGCAAAGCCAGAATGGAGAAAGAGAAAGGAGGGAGAGGGGAAGAAAAGGAGAAAGAAAGAGGAAGAGAGACAGAGAGACAGAGGGGAAGAGAGAGAGCTGAAGGCGACAGCAGCTTTGCTTCGCTGATTTTTATCTCGGACCTATTTCTGTATACCCCCCCCCCCGCCCCAGCCCGTTTACATACGATTAGATTTGCTGTGCAACCCCCCTCCCCCTACCACCAGTTCCTCCACATAACCACAGCTCCTTGCTTCGGCAGTGCTGTTTAGAGTGCTCTGCATAACAGTAATTATGGATGCATTCGCCCACATCCACCCCAGTCCCTCCCACCCCCTGCCTCACCTGTCCCTCCCACCCCAATGCATACCACCCCAGTCCCTGCCACACCTGTCCCTACCACCCCAGTACCTGCCATCCCCATGCATACCACCCCTGTCTCTGCTACCCGTATTGAGCTATTGAGTCATGAAACAAATATATTGGATAACTAACACGTTAGTGAGCCATATTACGTGGCGAGTCGTTTCTGCGTATATTATTGGCTTACTGTATTGATAGTGCATTACTAGTGCAGCATTTATACAGTATGTATCCTGTGCTGTCAGAGGTCATGCTAATTGCAACTGTGCGCTGAAAGATTGTGGCTCACTGGCTGTGCGTAGTTCAAAATAATGCAGTGAAAAAACGGAAAGGAAAACCTTATTTGAATTGTAGTATTTTTGTGGACTGCTGCACTTTCAGGTCAATATTAATGACATACTGTAACTGAGATTGATCATCTGTCTAGTGGAGAGGTACATAATTAGCAGTAATGTGCATTTCCTGCGCAGCTTCGGGTAGACTAGCATGAGACAGTGACCGTTGCTTTGTATTTTATAACCGCGATTACTCTGAGAATACTCACCTTTCAGCACTTATTGGCTGACAGGGGAGTGACTCCCACAGTAGGTCCAGATCACCCTGGTGGTTCCGGTAGTGTTACATGCTAATGCAGGCAATGCACAGAAGCACGTGACAGAAATAAGGCTAAATGTAGTCATATGTATAAAGGTGACCTTTACTGGGGAGAAGATTATTTGCACATTTATACGTGTAACTACAAAACGCATTATTTTTGTCATGTTCTTCTGTGCATGGCGAGCCAACGCTAATGCTACCCATCGCATTGCATTAAATTTTTCAGTGGATTTTAACGATTGTAGAGACAGCCGGTGATCCTGGCTACTGCGCACACAGAGCGTAGCCTCAGATGAATAACGCGCCGCGTAAAAAAAAAATCGTTGTGACCGTGTCCGGAGCATTAAAGGTGCCCTTTGTCTCCGGGCCGTGTCCGTAACTGACGGCGGTATCTGTCAGCGGTGCGTGTCTCTCGTCGTTCGTCACTTGCTATGGGTAGTGTCACGGGACTCGGACTTGGTGAGTCATCTCCTAGGAAACGCTCGCTGCCGGAGGTTTTCACGTGCCAGCTGAAGTGCTTCCTACGACTCTCTCACTCTGTCTCTCACTCTCTCCCTTCCGCCCTCTAGCTCCCTCTTGCGCTCTTTTCCACCTGTTGTAATCAGATCCTGATGAGTTTATTCCCCTGGGTAGCTGATGTCTTCATTCATGTGGATTGGCTGTGTCTTTCCGTTAGCTTGTGCATCAGAAGCAGAACTGTGACGATGAAAGCCGTTAGCTGCGTCCCGCGCGCATTCCGTTGGCCGGAGCCGGAGCGCGAGCAGAAGCAGTTTGCGATAAGCGAGACAGTTCTCTCTTCTCACCTCTTATCTTGCAGCCATTGTCAGCCTGTCTGTTTCCCGTCACCAGTCGGGAGCGTACAGCCAAGGCCCGCCGCTCGTGACGCGCTGAATGATTTGCTGCTGTTTCGTTTTTTTTTTTTGTTTTTTTTTGTGCTGATTTGTTGTGTTCAGTGTGGCGGTGATTTAGCGGGACCATGGACCTGACGGTGCTGTTCTCTGTCGTTGCCTCAGGGAGATGGATCCCGAGCAGCGGAGCCAGAAAGACCCGGACCCAGCGGGGGCAATCAGAGCAGTTTCAGCGCCAGGCCCTTCTTCTGCACCCTCAAAATCAGCCAATCCAGCTGCCCCAGCATCTGCCCCGCAATCCACTCCGGCATCTGCCCAGCCAACTGGCTCAGCAACCACAGCAGCAACCGCTCCAGTAACTGCCACGGCAAACATTCCAGCAACCGCCCCAACAACCGGCCCAACAACTGCCCGTGCAGCTACCCCAGCAACAGCCCCAGCAACCACTCCAGCTACTGCCCCAGTAACTGCCCCAGCAACCACTCCAGCAACTGCCCCAGTAACCGCCCCAGCACCCACTCCAGCAACTGCCCGTGCAACTACCCCTGCAACCGCTCCAGCTACTGCCCCAGTAACTGCCCCAGTAACTGCCCCAGTAACCACCCCAGTAACTGCCCCAGTAACTGCCCCAGTAACTGCCCCAGTAACTGCCCCAGTAACCACCCCAGTAACTGCCCCAGTAACTGCCCCAGTAACCGCCAACAGGGCGCGGAAGCTCGAGAGGGCCCCCAGAGCACAGTCATCGACTGCGGGCTCTGAGCCCAAACCCACAGAGGCGACCCAGCCCCCTGCAGCCCCTTCCAACACCCCCCACCCCAGGCCACCGAGGTACGGGCCCACCCCCTCTGCAGCGAAGCCCCCAGAGCCCACCCCAGCAAAGGGACCACCGGGGCTATCGCCCAGTCCGAATGTCCGACCCCACCCGCTAGGGTCCCGGAGCCCCATCTCAACGAGGGCTGCCTCTGTGCCCCATCCTCCCCCCACCAGCCCCGTCCCGCCCCACCTCAGCCCCCAACCACAGAGGGCCTTCTCAGTGGCAGGTACAGCAGACACCCAGCCCCAGCCTGTGGAGGACTTCAGGTACGCTTAACCTCAAACTTACTCTCAATCTCACGTTGAATCCCAGTCACACTTATAGTGGCATACATGGTGATTTAGGGTTAATAAGTAGTGAGATACGGGAAAGATTTGAACTCCGATCTCAAATGGTGGCATGGAAATAGTTGGAAATTTCCCCCTTGGTTAAAGCATCTGCTTTATTTTCTTGAGCTAATACAGTTTGGCTAGTTGGACATTTTCTAAAAACAAAATAGAGTTTTCTAAAAACTGTGCAGTATTAGCTGGTGCATCTGAAGCAGAGGGAAGTAGGTAGAGGAGAAACAGGAAGTCGGGCTTCATCAGTGGCAAGTTTTTCTGAGTAACTGCTAGACTTCATCTTTTCTGTTCCTTCTTACAGCAGGGGATTCTTCTCTGTCACAGGATCCAAAACTAAAAACCTTGATCAAAAAGAATGTAATATATGAATTGTTTCGTTTTTTTTTTCTTTGTTTTCCGGGAATCCCCTGAAATAGTAACACGTCAGGAATACGATACACTGTACATTCCACTGTGGTCGTGTTTCGAATTCTCAAAGCTTAGCTGCCTGCTGTTTTAAAACCTCAGACGTTTTGTGTGTGGCGTGTGTGTGTGTGTGTGTGGCGTGTGTGTGTGTGTGTGTGGTGTGTGTGTGTGGCGTGTGTGGCGTGTGTGTGTGTGTGTGTGTGGTGTGTGTGTGTGGTGGTGTGTGTGTGTGTGTGTGTGTGTGTTGTGTGTGTGTGTGTGTGTGTGTGTGTGTGTGTGTGTGTGTGTGTGGTGTGTGTGTATGTGTGTGTGTATCTGTGTGTGTGTGTGGCGTGTGTGTGTGTGTGTGTGTGTGTGTGTGTGTGTGTGTGTGTGTGTGTGTGTGGCGTGTGTGTGTGTGTGTGTGTGTGAGTGTGGCGTGTGTGTGTGTGTGTGTGTGTGTGTGTGTGTGTGTGTGTGTGTTGGCGTGTGTGTGTGTGTGTGTGTTTGGGTGTGTGTGTGTGTGTGTGTGTGTGTGTGTGTGTGTGTGGCGTGTGTGTGTGTGTGTGTGTGTGTGTGTGTGTGTGGTCCCCTGCGAATCACGCTCTGTCTCCTCTTTCTCCCTGATAGGGTGCACATAATCACATGGAACGTTGGGTCGGCTGTGCCTCCCGATGACATCATTTCCCTTTTGGGGCTGAACGTGAGCGATGGGAACACGGACATGTACATCATCGGGTGAGCGGGCGAAAAACTGCCACCGTGTGGCGCTATTTTCCGTCGTCTGCACCGCAGATTTCCCTCACCTGCCATTTTTTAAAACTTTTCTCCCTCTTTCCTGCTCTCTTGCTCCCTCTCTTTTGCCCCTCCCTTCCCTTCATCTCGTCTCTTCCCTTCCCCCTCTCCCTTCATCCTGTCACTCCAGGTTTGTAATGGTTGAGCTTATTGATGAACCCCCCCCACCACACCTCTTGTTTTTTCTTTCCTCTGCCCCCTCCCACACCCCTATTATCCTATTTCTCTCTCTTCTCTCCTTTCTTCCGTCCCCTTCCCTATTAAATTTCTCTCCCTACCTGTGGATCTCTGTGTAGTGAATGACCACCCTTTGAAGAGTAGGTTATTATTTGGAATGTTGTTTCTAAGCCGGTGTGTTCTAGAACTCCACCGCTGTCAGTCGCCAGCGGTGACTGTGACATCAGCGTCAGAATGTTCAGTTAAGAACCGCTAACCCGTGGCTCCCTGTCTCAGGCTGCAGGAAGTGAACTCCATGATCAACAAGCGTCTGAAGGACGTGCTGTTCACGGACCAGTGGAGCGAGCTGTGCATGGACACCCTCAGTCCCTTTGGATACGTGCTGGTCAGTAAAGGGTTAACCCCCACCCCCTCACCCCCCCTTGCAGGCTCTTTGTGGATGACGACAGGCTGTTTTGACGAGGGTCTCTAATGATAGGCACGGTCCTGTCAGCTTCGGCCTTGAGCCCGCTCTCCATTCTGGAGGTCTGAACATTCCGTCCCCATTCAGAGCCTTCACTCATTCATTCATTCAGTCATTCAGTCATTCAGTCATTCAGTCATTCAGTCATTCACTCATTCACTCATTCACTTATTCACTCATTCATTCATTCATTCATTCACTCATTCACTCATTCACTCATTCATCCGCCGTTCTGCTCTGGTGCTGGTCCACATTTCTGAAGGGGTTCAGCCTCTCGGTTATAAATTTGTTGCACACACAGACACGCATAAAAACATTTACACACACAAACACACACTCGTCTTGCAGTTACACACAAATACACACACACACACACGCATACTGAAAGCTCTATAAGCCAACTACATGACTCTTTCCTCTGTGTTCTCTTTCCCCTTAGCGTAAAATTTAAAGCATTATTACATACGAGTTTTGCTCAAACGTTTGATTTCTGAATTTGGTTACCATGGTGATGGATTACTTTAGAATGTGATGTCCTGTAAAGAACAAAGTCGCTTTCTTGTCATATACCTGAGGGAATTTTTTTGCATGTATTCACGGTATATTTGACAAGAAAGGGCACCGTCACACTGGAATTTGCACTGCTGCGTTACTTGAACAGGGAAATTAGCCTCTTTTTTAGAGATGCAAAATAAATCTCCTTATGAGGATGAAACGATAAAACACTGCGTTGTTAAGTAACCGTGCATGGGTGGCTTGCATGGGTGGGTTGCGGATGAGAGATGGGGGGGTCAGCAGTGACCCCCTCCCCCCTTAGGGACCCAGAGTGATCTCACTCACTCCACACTGTGGGGTCAGTGGTGGCCCTGCTGGAGCCCCCACAGCCAGCGGAGGGCTCTCCAGGACACCCTGCCTCGCTGTGGGTCCCCAGAGGCCCCTGGGACGGGCGTGCAGCCAGAGAGGGGCCCGCCAAAAAATCATCAGTCGCCTTGGTAACAGTCGATCTCCACCTTTCCCATGCCCCCC
This sequence comes from Anguilla rostrata, assembly GCF_018555375.3. Taxonomy (NCBI): domain Eukaryota; kingdom Metazoa; phylum Chordata; class Actinopteri; order Anguilliformes; family Anguillidae; genus Anguilla; species Anguilla rostrata. The sequence continues at coordinate 3,150,232 of NC_057942.1, read as the reverse complement.
CCTGAACCCGCGTCTCACTGGAGGTTGCGTTGAGAAGGGGAGGGGCGGGGGATTTAATTTCCCTGGCCCCTGTTTTAATTAGTTTTATACACTGAATCACATTGATGTTCCCCATAGCGTTGTAACCCACATTTAAAATTTTAAAATCCACTCTGACCTCGCTGGCCAGCAAGTACCAGTGAAATGTTTTTTTTTTTTTTTCCGCTTTTCAGATGTATGAGATTCAGTCACGCTCCCTTATAGGACTGCTGCTTGTGCTTTTCTTTTGTAAAAATTTAATGTGTCAGCTGTAGCACACCCATATCAGCCCAAAAATCCACCCCCGAAGCGCTCCCTCCTCCCCTGTCCCGTGTCGCTGCAGATATATGTATATAGCCCCAGGGCGTCTGACGGGCCCGCTCCCCTCCCGAATCGATCTCGGCGCCTTTAGACTCCGCCCCACCGCACTCTGTTACCGCGGGGATCGCGGCTAACGCTGCTTCCTCCGCGCGGCGGTTTTTTTTACGGCCCAGCGGAATCGGTTACGCAACCAAGGCGTCCGATTGGCCGAGGCAGGGCGGGGAACGCGGGAGTGAGGGAGTTGGGTTAATGTGGCGCGGAGTCCGGCCTGCGCCTGGGGGCATGGGGGGGGTGGGTTGGGGGGGGCGGCAGGGTGGCTTGTGAAGGCTTGGTCAGGGTCTTTGGTGGTGGGTAAGGGGGAGGGACAAACGTGGGGGGGGCTGTTGGACCCTTTGGTCTTGCGTAAGATGTGGCCAAGTGCCTCGGGCATGTTTACATCAGTGGAGGTCATGTGACGTTGCACGTTGTTCCATGTTTACCCCCCCCCCACGCCTAACACCCCCCCTCCAGCACAATGTCACACATGATCTTTTCTTAGCTACAGTTTCTCATGTTTAGAGACAAAGAGAGAGAGAGATTCAGAGATAGGGAGAGAGAGGAAAGAAGAGAAGGAAATAGGGGCGACTAATACTGGAGAGCTGTAATGTGAGATGGTGTGAGTGAGAGAGAGAGAGTGAGAGAGAGAGAGAAAGAGAGAGATTAGGGAGAGAGAGGAAAGAAGAGAAGGAAATAGGGGCGACTAATACTGGAGAGCGGTAATGTGAGATGGTGTGAGTGAGAGAGAGAGAGAGAGTGAGAGAGAGATCCGTTGTCATTATCCCTGGGTCACAGTGTTTCCAGGTATCAGCTTCCATTCGAAAAAAAGGTGTTTGTGGAACCACACGGGATCACACGGACGCAGCCTGATGATGAGGGGTAGGGTCGCTGAAGGGCCGGTTGACTTTTCAAACGTCCCGCCGGCGTTCTCTTCAGAAGGCAGGCGGCCGCCGGGGCAGGCCGCGGATCTTAAACGCGCGACTTCACTGTCCGCCATTCTGTGGGCCCTGTGCTCTTTGCCTCTGTAGCCTGTGCACATGGCACCATGAAAATCCCAGGTGGGAGACGTGCACCTGCGTAACCGACAGAACCTGAGAAGATGTAAATTGGTGCACGGATGGCAGAGTGTGTACCCGTTTAAAAGCCATTTGGCTTCCCCATAAAAAAAGCGTAATTTGTTTATCTTATAGTTGTTATTCAATGTGTATGTCCCATAGGAACTGGATGAAAATATTGCAAATAATTTTTTTAAAGTGCGTCGGTGTTTGCTTATGATCCAAGATTATAATACTCAGTAGAGCACATATTGAAGGCTGACTCATAAATGCCAGCACGTTTGAGCAAATATGTTTTAATATTTTAATATTCTCATGCAAGCGACCAAGGTGCCTTGTAGTCATGATATTATGCAGTGCTTTTATCTAGCACTCCTGACCTTTGTGTATTCGTTTTAATTAATCTCTCTCGCTCTCTTACTCTCTCTCTCTCTCACTCTCTCTCCCTCTCTCGCTCGCTCCCCCCCGTCTACCCCTCTTTCTTCCTCTTTTCTTTTCTTTCCTCCTTCAATCTCCTCCAGGTTACGTCCCAGCGGATGCAGGGGGTGCTCCTGCTGGTGTTCGCCAAATACTACCACCTGCCTTTCCTGAGAGGGGTGCAGACGGAGAGCACCCGCACAGGCCTGGGGGGCTACTGGGTGAGGGACACCCCCCCCCCGTCACCACAGCGAAGTCCCCAATGACCACACAGATTTAGCACTGTATCAGAACATTAATCGCGCTGCCTGGTTTAGTATGGAGAACGTGGGGAGTGATGATGTCACAATGCAGGCGACAGCAGGCAGCACGCTGAGGCTGTGCCTTAGAATGGTCCACTGGTATCCCTGCGACTGTTTAGGGTGTCAGCCATTTTGTAGCGAATGGCGAACGCCCTAGTTAGTCCACCATTTGAGGCACTGCCTATCCCAGCATGCTCTGAGCCAGGCCCTAGAGGCCTTCCCATGTATTCTGTTGTTTTATACCATCTGAGCTCTGAGTTAAATATGTTTTAGATATTTTAATATTGGTATTTATTGAATAGTGACCTTAATATCGTATCTGCTATTAATACTTCATGGATGGTGATGGTATGTGTAATTAATTGCTTAGACGAGCTGAATTACTTGTTTAATTTACTGGGTCGCATCGAAAAATGATTTACTCTTTGTCCTTTCTTCCCACTTTGTGCCTTTTCTCTACCTCCACCCCCTCTCCGTCTGTCCCTTCATCCCTCCCTCTCTCTCTCTCTGTCTCTCTCTCCCTGTCCTTACTGTCCCTGTTTATCGCTCTTTCTCCCCTTCCCTCGCTCCGTGCCTGTTATATCTGTCCGTCTCTCCCCTTGCCGTTTCTCTTCGCCGCGTCGCCGTCTCCGCTCCGTCTCCCAGGGCAACAAGGGCGGGGTCAGCGCCCGCATGACGGTGTTCGGCCACTCGGTGTGCTTCCTGAACTGCCACCTGCCCGCCCACATGGAGAACTCGGAGCAGCGCATGGACGACTTCGACAGCATCCTGCAGCAGCAGCAGTTCGAGGGCCAGGCGGCTTCGGGGGTGCTGGACCACGAGTGAGTCGCCACGGGAACAATTCCCATCCCATAATTCCCTTCCTTGGCCTCCACAAAGAGTTCCCAACGCTGTTCAACCCCTGTTTCTACTCACCCCAGCATCGTTATCTGCAGTGATGCGTGGCGGTTATGAGAGTAATTGGTATAAGTGCTGCAACAGGACTGCGTGAAATTCTTTGGACGTTTGCTGTATTTTGATGCTGGGTGTTTTCAATATAGAAAAAGAGTAAAACAGTTAAGCAGACCATCAGTTAATACAGTAATATTAACTATAATATGACTGCTAGTATAATTGTCATAGTTGTAATCGCAGTTATTGTTGTTAAGTTCAGCCCTGTCCTTCTGTCCATAGTGTGGTTTTCTGGTTTGGGGACTTGAATTTTCGTATCGAGGACTATGAGATGCACGTTGTGAAGGGAGCCATTGACAATAACAGACTCTCTCTGCTTTGGGAGAAAGACCAGGTGAGAGACGCACAACCCTCAGATTTCATTTCTAGTGCATCTGGCAGTGAAATTTCCCAGTGCACCAGTAGATGTCACTCTAATACCACGAAAACAGCTGTGAATTCATACCGTTCAATGCTGCTTTAATAACGTTATAATTATGGTGTTGTTATCAATCTGAATGTAAATATCGCTCTCTTTGTGTTGTGTAGCTCAACATGGCGAAGGACAGCGAGCATGTTTTGGAAGGGTTTCATGAGGGTCCCCTCAAATTTCCTCCTACTTACAAATTTGATGTTGGGACGCACACGTACGACACTAGGTATGGACCTTAGCTCTTTTTCCCTTATAAACACAGGTTGGGAGAGCTCTCCAATCACTAAAGTGAAATTGGGAAAAAATGAAGAAGAAAAGTATTCATATTTTCAAGCTTAGAACAAATGGTGTCTGAAGTCCTGATCCAGGCCACTGTTTCTGACTGCTCTGGAACAGAACAATTAGCTGCATTTGGTGCTCCGACCGTCACCCAGCACCACTGCGCTTTGTCTCCCCCTAGTGGTCAGAAACGTAAGCTCGCCAGGACAGACTGACCCTCACCCAGCACCAATGTGCTTTGTCTCCCCCTAGTGGCAAGAAACGGAAGCCCGCCTGGACGGACCGCATCCTGTGGCGGCTGAGGGCGGCGGCCCCGCCGGGGCCCCCGAACAGCGGCGGGCCGAGGCGCAGCCCCACGGCGGGGCTCACCAGCGGCACCAGGGTGACGCAGCACTTCTACCGCAGCCACATGGAGTACACCGTCAGCGACCACAAGCCCGTCTCCTCCCTCTTCACCTTGCAGGTGAGCTCCGCCTCCAGCCTCCGTCTCCGCCTCCGTCTCCGCTTACCCTGCTCCCTTTGTCACTCGGGATGTCCCCTTCCTTAGTGGGGGGAGCGGGGGGGGGGCTGTAAAACTTTACCTGTGATCCCAGAGGACCGTAGCCTGTTCGGTTTCGGTTTCTGACTTTTAAAAATCGGCCACTACTTCAGACCCAAGAAACCAGGTGAGGTGAGGTGAGGTGAGCACCTGCCAAATTGATTGAAATGGTAAATGGACTGCATTTATATAGCGCTTTTATCCAAAGTGCTTTACAATTGATGCCTCTCATTCGCCAGAGCAGTTAGGGGTTAGGTGTCTTGCTCAAGGACACTTCGACACACCCAGGGTGGGGTTTGAACCGGCAACCCTCCGACTGCCAGACAATCGGTCTTACCTCCTGAGCTATGTCGCCCCACATGATTGATCATGTGCTGAGTGACGTAACCATGGATACTGCCACACCCAGGAGGTTTCCCGAGGGCAAGGGTGAATATTGCCCTCGGGAAACTGAAGATATCGTCCGCTTTTCTACCGGTTATATTAGGCGTGATTACTTTAGATGTTTCCTTGGATTCAAAATAAAACATTTTGAACTGATATTGATGCCGATATATTGTGATAATTGCCCAATATATTTTTATTTTTAATTTTTTTATTTATATAGCACTTGTCATACAGGTCTGTAGCACAAAGTGCTTTACAGAAATAAGAAGACAAAATATAACCATAACTAAAAATAAAACATAATTTATGGTAGATTATACGGTAAATATTGTGTTGGGTTTTTTCGCTGCGTATAGTAGCTGCACTGAATCCTCTTTCTGTGTGGTAGTTCCCATATAAGGTGGATATTCCCTTGGTGACTCTTACTGTGGAAGATGAGTGGAACCAAGTGTCAGACGCCAAGGCCAAGTTCAAGATGGCTGCCAACTACTCCCGCAGCTCCTGGGACTGGATTGGACTGTACAAGGTATCAGCTGTTCCCCTATCTGCGCAGAAACTAATTATAGTTATAGAATTTGCATTCATAAATAGAAATACTGTAAAATAAAAATGGTTCTGTCCATTTCTGTCTGTCTCCTTCCAGGTCGGATTCAAGCACCACAAGGATTATGCAGCCTATGTGTGGGCCAAGCAGGAAGAGTCAGATTACTTAACACAGGAATATCAGGTAGGAGTAGTGCATATATGTGCACTCACACTGCTTACACACACACACAGACACACTATACGCACACGCACACACACACACACACACACACACACACAGACTATACGCACTCGCACACACACACACACACGCACACACTCACACACACACACACAGACTACACACACACACACACTCGCGCACACACACACACACATGCACACACACACACACAAGCTGACGGGGCTTCCCTGCCTGTGCTCTTTCTGCAGGTGACATTTGACGAGGAGGATTTGCCCAAGGGCTCTGGAGACTACATCTTGGGTTACTATAGCAACAACATGAGCTCCATCGTGGGAGTGACGGAACCCTTCCAGGTCGCGACCTTTTCCGAGGCCTCCTACCTTAAATCACCTCAGGACACCTCACTGGAGTCAGTGGGGCTGTCCGGTGTCTGTCTTGTCTTTCAGTTAAACCTCCTCCCCTCTCTCTCTCCCCCCTCCCCCTCTTCCCCCCCCCTTCCCCCCCTCCCTTCCCTCTCTTACACCCCTCACCTCTCTCCCCCCCCTCTTCCCTCTCCTCTTCTCCCTCTCCTCCCCCCCCCTCCCCCACTCCCCTCTCTCCCCCCTCCCTCCTCCCCCTCCTCCCCCTCTCTCTCCCCCCTCCCCCTCCCTCCCCCTCCTCCCCCTCCTCCCCCTCTCTCTCCTTCCCGCAGATCCAGCTGCCCACGTCCAGCCCGGAGGCCAGCCCGTCGGACAGCTCCTATTCCAGCGCGGAGGAGGACGGCGCCGGGGGGGCCCTCCTGCGCCCCACGTCCCGCAGCCCGAGCCCCGGCGGGTCCCAAACCCGCCGCCGCAGCCGCAGCCGGAGCCCCGCCCTGGCCAAGCTGCAGGGCCTGCGCCTCACGTCCCGCAGCCCCTCCCCCCGCCCCCCCGCCAGGAAGAAGAAGGAGCGGCGGGGCGACACGCCCGACGGCCTCCTGTCGCCCGCCGCCTCCAGCCCCCCCGCCTCCTCGTCCGCCATGGGCGCCCTCGTCACCGCCATCTCCGGCGAGCAGCTGTCCGCCCTGGCCGCCGATCCCGCCGCGGAGAGCGGGGGGACGGGGTCGTCGTCGTAGCGCACGACCCGCCACCCCCACTCCCCCCCCGTAACCCCCCCCAAAAGACCTCTCTCTTGGCAGTCCCCCTGTAGAGAGGTTTGTGTGCCATTTCAAACCCGCCCGTAAGAGAGAAAACAAAAAAAACACTGACGGTTCTGTGTGTGTTTCGTTGATTTTGTGTACCGTGTAAGCCCTCAGGTGATGACGTCATCATCAGGACTGGAACGAGGCCTCTTGTGTGATCCTGTCCTTCTCACGACACGAAAAAAAAGGGACCAGATCTTGTTTTCCCACACCTCCTCTCACAAAGTGTTTTCTCTCACTCGTTCCCCTCTTTTCTACCACACTTTTATCTTCTTCTTCCTCCTCTTTTAGTCTCCGTCGGTGTGACCCCGTTCAGCCTTTAAACTCTGCCTCCTGAGGAGTTCACACAAAATGGCGGCGGGCACACGGAGGCTGGGAGCCACAGAGCTTCCAGGCCCCGCCTACCCTCCCTTCACATTTCTGTTTATTTATCCAATCAGATCGTTCCTATTATGGTCCATATTATCACTCTTTATATCATGTGACTTCGGTATTTTTGAAACCCTGCTGTGTGCTGTGAAAACCTCTCGACATAAAAGCAAAACAGAGACGCCTTTGGCAGGGATATGAGAGACCGGTGGCTCTATAAATCAGCTTAAATATACAGTCAGCCGGCATCTATTAAATTAAATGACGACGGGTCCTTACCTTTTAAGGAAAGGGGATTTTTTGGGAGCAGGTTGTACTTGACACTGTTTAAGATTTTATTCTCTTTTGTTGTACTGTAATTTTTCTTTTTCTTTTTCTTTTTTTTTTTTAATACCAGCCAACAGCGAGGTTAAGCCTTTCAGTGTAAGAGGCTCACGACTCATGTGGCTGAACAATCCCTTTGTTTAATGAGCCGGACATGAAGGCACTTCGCACGTATGGCCATTCGAGAGAACGATTTCTGGGGTTTTGCCACAGCGTTGCTACTGTAACTTACTGTAAACTAGGGTCGTGCTATTCCTGGACAGAGATGGCGGCCATTTTATTTTTTTTAAGTAAATGACTCCTGACGGTGCCGAGAGTTTTTTCGCCGGCGGTTTTTTTCACGCTACCACAGGGGCTGGGCCCCCGGCCCTCTTCCTGCAAATCTGCCGTCCTCTCAGTGTCCCCCTCCAGGCCTAACAAAGCACGCATCACGCAAAGAGCTCGATGAACAGATCTCGCTGAACCTGCTAATTAGCGGAGTGGGGCGTGCCGAATTCGCTCGGGCCGGTGAGCGAGGTGAGGTGTGCTTCGTTAGGGTTTGTGGAGTGAAGACCCTGCGGGACGATCGATTCTTTGGGAACAGGGTGGGGCAGCACTTTCGACCACAGGCAACATGTGGTGATGACGGGGAACAGCATACCTGTTCAGTGGGCCAGGGTCACGCAACAGTGCATCCTGTGGTTCTGTAGGCAATGTACCGATGGAGGTGTTCATCTCTCCCCTTCTCCTCTTCCCTCTTTGGGAACTTTAGCTCAACCGAAACGGCCAGTTTTAGTAGTAGGACTGTGTTGGATTGTTAGTTCGTGAGTCCAGTGCTCTGTCTTTAGACTCTGTGTACCTTTACCTTTGCGTCAGTCTGTCAGTCTGAGCAGGCTGGTATTGTAGGACAGTGTACACCTTTGTGATGTAACTTCGCAGTGTGGTTTAACACAATCTTCTCAATGCTGTGCGTGCACGGGTGTGTGTGTGTTTTTATGGTCGTGTGTGAGCATGTAAGTGAGTGTGTGCGTGTATGTGGGTATGTGTGTGTGTGTGTGTGTGTGTGTGTGTGTGCGCACGCACGCACTTTAGCCCGCATCTCAGTCCCGTTGTCTTGTGCCCTAAATGCTGTCGCTGAATCTTTGCTTAGTGCGATGCTACTGTACACACTGTGGATTAGCGTCTTACTGTGTTCAGGTTAATGAGATGAAAATGGCCTTTAAAGGCTGGAGGCGACCTGGAAGGAATCAGCGCTGCAGAGAAGAGCTTTTACAAGCGCTCGCTTTTTCTTTCTCTCGTATATCGGTTTTAAATATATTTAGCTTTTTTTTTTTTTTTTTTTTTACTGCAGTTGAAATTTTAAAAATGAAGTCCATCTTACCTCATTTATAAGCCAGTGTAATAATCTGTTTAAATGAGGCCAGTAAGATCAGCTTTTGCAAATCCTCTGTCTGGACAGACTTAGTGAAAGATCAAACGAATGGCTACTTTGATGTTCACTCGCCGTGTCCTTTTAGGGACGTATCGTATGTGCATAATTTATCCTTTTATTAAGATTAAGGCTCATTTTGTTAGATCTTCTCAATTTGGGGAACGCATCAAACATCACTGGCATTAATTACAGAATAAAAGATGGGAATATAAACTGTGTGTGTGTGTGTGTGTGTGTGTGTGTGTGTGTGTGTGTGAGTGTGTGTGAGTGCGTGCGAGTGCGTGTGTGAGAGTGTGTGTGAGTGTGTGTGAGTGCGTGTGTGCGTGTGTGTGAGTGCGTGTGTGTGAGTGCGTGTGTGTGAGTGTGTGTATGCGACACACCATCCCTTTATGCCCGAAATTAGTGTAGGTGATATCTTATGTTTTCCTAATAATATACACTGCAGTGCTGATATAGTACAGAGCAAGAGAGACAGCGGCAGAGCAGCTGACTCAGGCCTGTTACGGGGAGAGACGGGCTATCGCCAGCATTAATCATTCGTGTCTGCTGATGGCCTGCTTCCGCGGTTCGAGCTACGGGGCTGTGTTTCGCTGCGCTAACATAATGGGAGAGAGCCACGGTCACCCCCGGGCCTGAGCGCAGATCCCTCTACTCGCCATCCGGTGATCTCTGTACCGTTTTTCTTCCGCAGTTCTGAAGAAGTTTTTTTTAAAGAGAACAGTGTGAAAAGCTTTTGAGCCAAAAAGAAGGAACATTTGTGTTTTAACTGTTTTGTTTTTGGCGTTAATGAAGGCACGTTCTGTGGTTTGGTGTGGAGACGAAGATAACCCCGGGGAAAGTGTTTTTGTTGGACGTACTGTACCTAGCTTTGATACGTTGGTCCTTTAACGACAATTCACCTTGTGCGTTCGTGAGTCACACGATGTCTAACCCTGGGGGGGGTCAATTTAGCGACATTTTCTAAAATAAAAATGCTGTTGATTTCAGGTTTCTGGTTAGAAATACGTGTTAAAAGATTCTCGTTAGGTACTCCTGCGCGTCTGCTGCTTATTTATGTGTAATGACGAAACTCAAACCAAATTGTGCTGTATTTTAAGTAACTTAGAAATGTTGTTGTTGAATGCGTACCTGTTGCACTGACTGTAGATGAGAATATGTATACGTTGGATCTGTTTGTCAGAGCTCTGTAGAATAGATGACAATCAATTCCAAGAGGATCACTGTATATTTAGGTACTGTATCTGTTCTCATATTATTATAAGGTAATAAATGAGGATTGAAATTCTGCTGGCCAGTATGGTGTGAAATCATCCTCGGAGCAAAAAGGTATATGGTAGAGTTATATTTCGATTGCTAATTTTCCGTTGCCTTTTTTATTTTAAGATTATTTAAATTGTGTAAATATACATATGCATATGTATATGTGTGAGGCAAAAAAAATCACATCTTGCCAATTACAATTTCTGTGAAAAAAAACAAATTATTTTCTTTAAAAAGATTACTAGTGACAGTATGATTATTTTTTTAAGTGTAACGTATAGACATGACAGGCTCGCTGTCTTAATTAAGGGTCAAGGGTCAAGGCAGAATTTCCGTCCCAGCAAGCAATGCTGCTACAACATCAGAGCACCTTAATGCCCCTGTCACTTCCTGTTCCTGTACGAAAAACCCAATAAAATTCCTCTTCAATCTCTGAAACTCAGCTGTTCATTATATATCATTATTTCTGTTATTTGGCTATTGTTTTTTTTGTACATGGCTCAATCACGGTTGCAGTTGCAAATATGTGCATGAAAAGTAGCTATTCTTTTGACTGAGGCGTGTGGTTCCACTGCCAGCTGCAGGATCAGAAGTGGTGGCATTGTGGAATGTTTTGTCGAAATTTCTAAGTCAGAGTTCTAGAACTAGCACTGATTGTGACGTCAGCATTGTTCAGTTACTGTTCAGTTACTGTAAGAACATTCTAATCACATATTTTTGATTGTACTCCTTAAAAGGCTAACGTGTGCACTATCATTAATGTATAAGAATAATATCGAATGGGACCTGTCAGTATGTAGCATTTGTGCGGTATCTCATAGACTTCTCACTGAACTGTGTAGCTGTTTACAGGGACAAAGGTTAGCTGTTGTTCCCATTACATTACAGGCATTTAGCAGACGCTCTTATCCAGAGCGACGTACAACAAGTACCTCAAATCAAACACAAAGATATGAGTAGTTCACTGACTTGCACGCTTAGTCATATATCCCCCGTGCACTAATCTTATGATGTTCTTGGAATTCCAGTATGTCACTAGTGCATGCACTTGGTTAGCATGATGTCACTTGACGTGTCTGTGCTGGTGAGAGATGGAACTGTTGTAAAATGTTAATGATTGATTGGACTCTTAAGAAGAAAAAAAATTGTGTGACATGTTTTATTTCAGCGCTGAAACTTGCTTAAAGTTTCGTTCATATATCTGTGTGGCAGCATGCACATACCTTTCCCACACTGATGTGCCCCTTTTTCGCTCATTTTATACAGTGCAGGCCAAAAGTATTAAGACACCTTTTTTTTTTAACTTCAGGTAGAGAAGAATTCAGTTAATTTATGAGTATTTATTGAATGACAAACCAAAGTACAAAGATACAAACTTTTTTTGCGTGCGTGTGTGTGTGTGTGTGTGTGTAAGCATATGTATGTGTGTGTGTGTGTGAGCATGTATGTGTGTGTGAGCACAGGCATTCTCCAGCACCCAGTGGCCCCAGTGACACCCACCCCCCCCCCCCACACTGCAGTACTGCGGCGGGTGCCAGAGGGGGCTCCCATCATGGATCAGGTGACACTGAGGCTAACTTTGGCAGCCTAACAAGCACAGCGACCCTTCCCCCCTCGCCACCCCCCCCGCATCCACCTGCCCCTCCATGGCGACCTGACCCGACCCTCACGCCACAGCTGAAAGGAGGTGGCGCTGAAAGACAGCAGTGGATCCCGGCAATCAGAACATCATGTTCTCCGAGTGACCATTTCTCAGATGTTTTCCTGTTTTCCTCTCTCTCTCCCTCTCTCTCTCTTTCTCTCTCTCTCTCTCTCTCTCTCTCTCTCTCTCGTAGGTGTAAAGCAGATACTGGGCGTTGGTGTTGGTGGGAGCGCGGAGCTCTGGGAGAAAAAGGCGTCTGGTTGATATCAGGCCCGACACTTTGACGCGGTTATGAACTTCATAAAGCCGCTCCTGTTGCTCTTATCTTAGGTGCGGTCTGTCCGCCCTGCGGTGATTTCCTGTGACCGCGTGACTAATACTGCTTTAATACCGCTCTGTAATATGGACCACGGAGTCAGGGACAGGGCTAGAGCGGTCCGTGACCATGGAGCAAGGGACAGGGCTAGAGCGGTCCGTGACCATGGAATGCAGGACAGGGCTAGAGCGTTTCAGGGACCACAGAGCGAGGGACAGGGCTAGAGCGGTCAGGGACCACGGAGTGAGGGACAGGGCTAGAGCGGTCTGGGACCACAGAGCGAGGGACAGGGCTAGAGCGGTCCGTGACCATGGAACGCAGGACAGGGCTAGAGCAGTCAAGGACCACAGAGCGAGGGACAGGGCTAGAGAGTTTCAGGGACCACGGAGCGAGGGACAGGGCTGGAGCGGTTTGTGACCACGGAGCGAGGGACAGGGCTAGAGCGGTCCGGGACCATGGAGCAAGGGAAAGGGATAGAGCGGTCAGGGACCACTGAGCGACGGACAGGGCTAGAGTGGTCCGGGACCACGGAGCGAGGGACAGGGATAGAGCGGTCAGGGACAACAGAGCGAGGGACAGGGCTAGAGCGGTTTGTGACCACAGAGTGAGGGACAGGGCTAGAGCGGTTTGTGACCACGGCCTTCAAGCGTTTGAGGGGGACGATGCACGGCATGCAACGCAGCCTCATTAATCATTCACCGCAGCCAAAATCAGTGCCGCAAAGCATGCTGGGAACACGCAGAGGCTGGGATTCCGAGAAAGATTTGATGTCGTGTCACATGACAAAGATTTCAGTAGAGTTTGCCAAAGCCGTCACAAGAAAGTATAATCACTCTGCTGTTACTGCATTCCTGCTGGAGGACCAACAATGGGGACGTACAAAATCTTAAAAATCCGCTCTGTGTTACGCTGGTGGCACAGGATTTCCTGAAGTTACTCTTTTCTCTGCATTACAGGGTTCAGCTGTCTTTTTTTCTGGTTTTTTTTCTGTGTGGGGTCTGTGTGATGTTCTCCCTGTTTTAGTTCCATCCATCAATCCATCCAGTCTATACTATACTATATGCTTATTCCTGGTCAGGGTCGTGGGAGGTGCTGGAGCCTATCCCAGCATGCATTGGGCAAGAATTCACCCCGCACAGTTTGCTAGTCACAATCACACACGCACTTGTGCACTCAGGGGCAATTTAGACACACCTATTTACCTAACCTGCTTGTTTTTGGTCTGTGGGAGGAATCCTGGAGTACCCGGAGGAAACCCACACAGACACGGGGAGAACAAGAAAGGCCCTAGGCGGGACTCAAACCAATGACCTTCTTGCTGTGAGGCACCAGTGCTACCCACTATGCCCCAATATACCCTTGTTCAAGGTAATTAACCTAAATTGCTTCAAAAAACGCATCCAGCTAATATCAATGGATTGTGTGTAAAAAAAAACTAAGCTGCACAGCAACTGTATTATTTCAATAAGTGGGTTATTTATCAGAAAGACTGCGTAGGTTCGGGTGAAAAAAGTGATGTTACAAAATGTACAAATAAATAATAATAATTAAAAAAAATTTTTATCATAGAATCTGAAGAATTTGGTTGAGAAGTGAATGTCAGCCTTCCAGTGCTCGACGTGGAACACACGGCGAGGTTTATGTAACCATCGGGGGGGTAGTTACATAAACCGGCGCACAGCGGATCCTAAATTACATACAGGATCAGCTGCGCAATGTTCACACAGGTACGTCTTCGCACGGGTCTTGTGTCCTTGCTCTCGGCACTGACCCGTTGCCTACAGCTGTGTGCTCTCTGGGGGCTGTTGTACAAGCCCCGCCCCCACCCCACCCCCCACCCCCACCAGGGGCTGGACACATATGGGGCAATAATGGAAGGCAGATTTTTGTCGCGTTCATTGGAGAGACTGCGGACTCACTGGCTGTAGTGTCATGGGCTGAGGTGTCAGGAGCCTGGGCCCCTGAGCGTAACTTAAAATGGCTGACGTCACACCGCCGTCTCTCTCTCAGCGGCCGGTGGCCGTACAAAGTGTAAAGTACGAGTGAGGCAGGCGGACGGCTGTCAGGCCCCACGCCTCACGCTGGGTGAGGTGATATCGGCGGCGGCTTGCTTGTGTCCCTGGGTCAGCTGTGTGTTCCTGGAACCAGTAAAGTCATGAGCCCTGTTTGTGTGTGCGTGTTTTTGTGTTTGTGTGTGCGTGTGTGTGTGTGTGCATGCATGTGTGCTTGTGTGACCAAGCTTGTGCATGTGTGCACGCGCGTGTGTGTATGTGTGTATGTTCTCATTTGTGGGTGTGTGCACACGTGCCATTGTGTGAATGCGTGTGCATGCACTTACGTATATATGCATATGCGTATGCGTGTGTGTGGACAGTGTGTGCTTGTGCGCAGGTAATAATCACAAAGCAAATGTGTGTGTGTGTATGTTCCCATTTGTGGGTGTGTGCACACGTGCCATTGTGTGAATGCGTGTGCATGCACTTACGTATATATGCATATGCGTATGCGTGTGTGTGGACAGTGTGTGCTTGTGCGCAGGTAATAATCACAAAGCAAACGCACAGTTCTCGCTTTCAGGCACAGGGAGGCGAACACACACACACACACACACACACACAACCGTAAGCCGCAGTTGTGCAAGAGACACGCGCGCGCGCGTACCCTAATCCCGCACCCTGCTTTCGGGCTGGAAGTCCCTCTCTGTCGATTAGTAACTGACCTTCCGCCCCCGACAAAAAAAATGCTGTGTCTCCGCTCACCTGCTCGTCTCGCGCAAACTTGCCGTGGCGGCCTCTCCTATCACACAGGCAGCCGGCCCGCAGTTCAGACACATCGCGCTACGTCGCTCAGCTACCGTCTGCGCACAAAAAAACACGCGATACACAACCCGGGGTGAAACAGGCGGACCTCGCGAACACCCCAAAGGTCCTAATCCCAGACTGTGCTTTACACACACGCACACACACACACACACACACAAAAAAGCGTGCAACTTTACATAACAAACATTGCGTCATGTGAGCGTGGAGCTGGGTGTTGACAGTAGAATGAATAGAGCAGGGTGTCCACCAGCACCTGCCCCCCCCCCCCCCCCCCCCGGCCCCATTGTTTGAGAAAGTGTCCTGTTTGCGCTTTGAGGGCCCGGAACGAGAGTTGTGCGGGGACGCTGCTGCCAGCTCAGTCCCGTCTGATGCAATCTGGGGCAGGTATTGGGATTATGGAGAGAGTTGAGCGTTGCCACGACACCCACAGTACCCACAGCTGAATGCCAGAGTTCCATAAAACAGACCTGTCATTTCCCCTTAGAGGGACACCAGCAACAGCATCTTCAGGAATGTGTAGGGATTGTTATGGTTGAAGGTTTTTTAAAAAAAAATAATAATAATTTTTTTTTTTACCATTCGTATTTCAGAGAAACAATGAACAAAAACAAGGAAATGCTATTTGAACTCCCAGCTGCATCCCACACCCAAAAAACATTCTTAAAAATACCAAATATACTAAATACTAAAAATACTAAACACCTAAATCCTATTCTTATTCTAGGCCATTATAATTTAAATGTAGAGAAGGAAGAGGATGGGGGGGGGGGTTTCTGGGAGTTTTATTTATTTATTTTTTTTTCTAAAAGTTACAGATTCCCTGAAGGAAGCCCAGCTTGTTCCGTCCTTTAAGACACTACTGGGTGAGCTCCACGCTATGCTAATCTGTCAGCAGAGACAGTGTTTGTATTTGTCAGATATTCCAAATTCTGAGTTTGTTTTGGGGGGGGGGGGATATTGGGTTCGAGAGAACACAGAGGGGAGCAGGCTGTCTGCGGAGCAAGCCTGCACGGGACCTTTTAATCGCTGACTGAGCCGCTTAGCGGGCGAAAGGGCCGCGAAGAAAACGCTGAGGTGGCACCTCACAGCTCACACCTGTCACCTACCGCTGGGACAGACCCCCGGCCCGCGCCCCCCCCCGAGATTAACACCAGGCTTACCTGTCCCCAGTTAAGCAGTGTCCTGGGGCTGTCTGTGGAGTGGGTTTCAGGTTTAAAATAGGCAGGAGGGGTTGGGGTATTGGACTTGGATATGAATAAACCAATGTAAGTGCAGTCAGCTTTATTCTTACAGTATGATAGCATTCTTTCTCTGTAGACTGAGGAATTTTGGCATAGCACCCCCCCCCCCCCGCCCCCCACCCCTCCCACAAACACCTTTCACCCCAACCCACATCCTCACTAACTTCTACAGATACACCATTGGGAGTGTCCTGTCTGGCTGGATCACAGCCTGGTATGGGAGCTGCACCTCCCTCGCTCGATCGCTGCACCTCCTGCACGACTACATCACAGCCTGGTATGAGAGCTGCACCTCCCTCGCTCGATCGCTGCACCTCCTGCACGACTACATCAGGGCCTGGTATGAGAGCTGCACCTCCCTCGCTCGAGCGCTGCACCTCCTGCACGACTACATCAGGGCCTGGTATGAGAGCTGCACCTCCTTCGCTCGATCGCTGCACCTCCTGCACCTCCTGCACGACTACATCAGGGCCTGGTATGGGAGCTGCACCTCCTTCTGTTGATCATTGCACCTCCCTCGCTCGAGCGCTGCACCTCCCTGGGCGGATCTCACGCCGGGAGGTGAGAGCAGCCCAGCTCGTCGCGGGCAGGGCGGTACCAGCTGTGTCCCGGGCCTCTGAGCGGGTCCAGGAGCGGTCTGAGGAAGGCCCAGAAGGCCACCACAGAACCCAGCCCTGCCAGCCACGGCCCGCTTTTCTCCGCAGCCTTCCGGAAAGTGTTATCAGAGTATCCGGTCACGGGCCGACAAGGTTCCGAGACAGCTCCTATCTGCAGGCCATGAGCGTGTCAAACCACCCTTACCCACCCCCCACCCCCCCACACCCACACCTTTGAGATAAGGTTTTGTCTGCCACTTCAGACACACACATTGCCTTCCCTGCACTGATTCTACATGACTTCTCCTGTCTGTAAAAAAAAAAAATGCTCACTCATGTTGATATCAAAATCATCCTTTGATTTGATTTTGATTTGGTGGTGACGTTGTGGCAAAAGCCCCCAGTCCCGTCCCCCCCACCCCCCCACTCCTCCCCCCACCCCACCTTGTAATCACAGGTTTGACTGCCTGGCCCAGCCGAAGAATGTGAAATGGAGCAAGGCGGGGCGGGGTGGGGTGGGGGTGAGGGTGGGGGGGGTAACATATTTCATGGTAGTCTGTAGCTCATGTGCCTGCTGTGTTTCTCTCCTCTCCTCCACACTTGATATCTCTTTCCTGGTGTCTCTTTCCCCACTCACCCCCCCCCCCCCCCCGCAGATCCAAAGAACTCGAAGCTTAATTTACTGTCAGGTTGCAGCTCCATATAGGAAAGGAGCATACCAACAGAAACCTCAGGGTGATGCTGCCGGCTGCGGTCGATTCGCAAGCGGGGGGGGGTCTGCATGTGAGGCGCTATCTAGGTCAAACACCAGACACACACAGGGGTGCACTCGCTGACCCCCCCGGTCAGCCCTGTTTTTGCGAAGCAGGTTCACGGGGTCAGCTGGATGACTGCGCAGAGCAAAACCCGGAACGGTGCTTCTTAACTTCAGTCCGTGTTCCAGATTTGGGAGGGCTCCGGGTTTTACTCAGCGCAGTTATCCAGGTAACCCCGGTAATCCTGCTCTGTGAAAAACCCCTCTGGTGTGCTGCAGCATACAGCATTACCACCCTGCCGTGCTGTTCTCTGTCTTGCTGAATTGCATCGCGGCTGTATGCAATTGTGTCTTGCCTCTCTCTCCCTGTTCTCCCTCATCTCTGACAGGTTTTTCATAATGTGGATTAATGGTGGCTAGACCATGTGGCCAAAGGCAACCCTTCAAAGGGTTTCATGTTGCCAACCAAATAGTTATACATTAACCTAAGAACCTAAGAATTAAAGATAGTAATCAAGAATAACAATACTACTACTACCACAATTACTACTACCACTACTAATAATAATGGCAATAGAAGAATTACACCTTTGCATCGTTTTCACAGTGAGTTGCTGTGGGTTATGAAGCTGAGTGAGGGATCAAAGATAACGCAGGGGTTTTCCGATATGCAACAACGCATTTATATTGCATCATGAATCATCTCTTTTAGGGTTACTACTACCACAATTACTACTACCACTAATAATAGTAATGGCAATAGAAGAATTACATCTTTGCATCGTTTTATGATAGTTATTATATGCACAGTTATTTAGCTTGTGTGGTTTTTGATTGTTGCTTCTGCTGAACACACCTTACATTTCCTACACTTCCCATAATGCCTCTCTCCTGTCCTTTTCCCACAATTCTCTTCTGCGGCTTCTCAGAAGGACAATTAAAGTGACCTACTTCCCATCACCAGTTAATCACATAGTTCTAAAACAAAGTTCTTCATACAGTATTAATCAACGGACGTTTCTGGACTATTTGCTCTCAGTTGACAAATCTGCTGTTTCTATTGTAGTCTTCTTATCAGCACACGCCTTCCTCGTGTTTATATTGTATTCTTTCAGTTAAACACGGACTCGATGCTGGTGCGTTGTTACATTTCAGCGCTGTATTAACAGTGTAGTTCTTCTTTTTTTTCTGCCATTATTTGTTATTATTCGCTGAGAGCGATAGCGGCGTCAGGATCATCCTGTCCTGTCCCCCCCAGTCAAGGTTGAACCCATCGGCCTCATTGTGCGTTGGAAGGTCAGAGAGCAGAAAACTTGCTTGGTCACTCCACACTGGCGATTTTTGTTTTGTGCGGCGCGTTGATAAGGAGTCTTATCTGCAGCCCGGGCCTCCCTCTGTAACGGGCGAGGAGCGGGTGGCGATTCAGTTCTTTATTGATCGCGGGCCCCTTGTTTGAGTAGCCGGCCTGAGACACATTGGTTTTTTTGTGCTTTGAAGCAGAGGGTTATTCGGTTACTTGGTCGTCCTCTGATAAGGCGAAGTGAGCTGATTTCTTGGTGTGTGCGAGTACCGAGTTCTGGACATATTAAGGGTTTTTTGGGGTGTTTTGCAGAAAAGGGCATTGTTATAATTGAGATGGGGGGGCGGGAGGGGTATGAATCCATGGATTCAGTGTCTTTGAAGATGGGATGATGGACAGAGTCATGCAATGTCACAGAGATGGAAAAATGAATTCACAGTTATGAGGCTGAGTGAGGGATCAAAGATAACGCAGGGGTTTTCCGATATGCAACAACGCATTTATATTGCATCATGAATCATCTCTTTTACGGAAATATCCCTGAGCAATGCTAATAACAGAACAATTAAACAGTAACCTGGACCGTTTATATTTTATCTCTCATGTAACTGAATTTCAGTTTAGACAAAAAGCTAGTCTTTTCCCCTTTACCTGGAGGCTAGATCAATTTGCTTCGGACCATCCATTTTGGTAACTCAATAAAAATGCAGCCTTTGAACATCAGGTACCTTTTTCAGAAGGTAATGGTAACGATGGCGACGAAGATAAGTTCATCTGTGTGCTGCACACGCGGCCTGTTTTGAAGCCAACTGCAATTTAAGCAAGACACCATCTGGTTTCCATGAGAACGGCCTAGTTCCGCGGGCCGGTGGCTTTTAAAGAAAAAAAGAGACTGGCTGGCTGGCAGCTTAACCCCTTGTTTGTGTTTAAACGTGTACAGGAGAAAAAAAAATCTCCATCTACTGAAATATGCACATGTCGCACAACAGTTAATTGGACATATTAAGCCATTTGGACGGGTTGGTTAATCAACTCGGATAACAGGTTTAAAGGACATGCGCAAGCATACTGACTGCGCATTATGAGCACGTCCAGGCCTTTCCGGTCTGGAGCTGCTTTGCCCTCACATCAGAAATATTGCAGGGGAGTCAATAGGCTAACTGCGTCTCCTTCTCCTCCAGCTTGAATAAAAGAGCAACATATGGAACGAGTAGATCATCCACAGTGTTTGCAGTTTACATACAAGACGCTTAGGTGTACTTGGCTTTTTTATTTACTTACTGCCACACAAAACCGTACAAAATAATGTGCTGCCGACCTTGACATTCTCAATAAGTGATACACCCTTACCTGTAGAAGCCCCATAACCTGATTGGCGGGCTATTCTCTATTCAACAAAAATATTCAACATTGGTTTTCAATGATGCTTCCTTTGATCAGCTTTATGTACTTGTTGTACAAGTGAAAAAATAACAATAATAAAAGAAACCACAGCATACTGTACTGGTTAGTGTTAGTAAGTAAGTATGATGCAACTGATGACAGAGAAACATCCAATTGGCTTTACTGGTTGCTGACCCTGTACCAAATTCTATACAGCGGCAATGTATTAAAGGTACTATTTATGTAAAAGAATTGTAAAAAAAATTGGAGAAACCCTTGTTTTCCCCTCCTTTAGTCCTGATTTAAAGCTTTATTATTGTTCTGTATATATGCGTAATACAACTAAAGCAATTTATAGTGGAATTGTGAGCCAGATTATAGGCTACTCGGGCAGACTGCATTGCGTGCTCTTCAGAACACCTGCTGTTGTCGGATCATGTTTGGAAACGCAAACACATACACCCAGGTGACAAGTAAAGCAACGTCACGGTACATGGCCATTCCCAGTAAATATTTCATTCAGTTCCTGTGGACTCAACTTCGCTCCATTGAACAAACCAAAATTGTGAACATCTGTTTACAGTGCTAGGCTATGTAAGAACAACTCTAAAATAAATGCGCTTTGGCTTAATTTCAGTACCATGCATGTTAGACAAATTTATCAACGTGTCCTTTTTCTGGATGATTAACGCGATTTAGCTAATTTATCGATATCACGCTCTACACTATTTAACATAATGAATACTGATATACATAATTAAGGCCAGACACGGCTCTAGTCTTTCTGGTGTTATTGCGGTGTTTGAGATTGATAGCTGTGGACGAAAAATCATGGATTTTTCTCCGAATGCATAGCGGTGTAGGACACCGCGACCGGCGCTTTAGCAAATGACAATGTCACCGTTTAACGTTAAATTTATAACGCTGCAACATCGTGTTGAACGGTGCGTGACTTGTGCTGCAGCGGATGTGCATTTATGAATGATGAAGAAATGTTTTGTCGCATGTATTTATTTACAGGTATTTGTCGGCAACTCCCTTTCTTGCAAGACATGTTAAATAATCCATTGCTCCAGTAGCCAGGATACGGGAAGTGAAGATCAATTGGGGTATTTCAGTCGAGATCTCTGTTAAACACTCGTTTTAGTGCACATATAGTGTTGTGCACGTCATTCATCATAATTCCTACATGTTGTGTGTTGCTGTAACAGACACATTGTCTAAAATAAGCACATCTGTGTAAACAGAAAGCGCTACGTTTATGCAGACCACAGTAAGTACATCCTAGTCGTTACTTGCTAGTCAGATACCAAATCTAACTGACCAATCAAGTAACTGAATTTGCGCCGGAATCGTTCACCTACAGATGGACAGAATTTGCGTCTGGAGAAGATTCTAGTTTATAATGTAGGAGGGAAACACTGAACGTTGCTTGAATTGAGGTTCATGAGGATGTTTTGTAATGAATTCTGGACAAAAAATGATTCCATGAAGGTGGAGCGGAACGCAAAATAACACTTTAATATTTAGCCAATCCTCCACTTCATTGTAACGTGGTACCACCCGCTGCCGGAATCGGGGGCGCGCCGAGTTACGTCAGATGTCTCGCGAAGTTACATAAATACTGGTGCTGCTGCAATATTGCCGGTGTATTTCGCGGAGGCAGAAAAGTAGTCAGCGTGACAACGTAATCCACGTTTTCTTCGAGGCAAGCATAACTTGTTAGCTTCGTACTGCCGAAAAGCAGGTAAAGACTTCTAAACCTCGATTACATTGTGAAAACAAAAAATAGGTGAAAAAATGAACGGACAAATCAACGGGTTTCATAACTCGCTCATCGAGGAAGACTGCTTTCTGTTCACGTCCGAGTCTGTTGGAGAAGGACATCCAGGTAAGCTCACCCAATAAAAAGACGTAACGAACGTTAATGGCTAGCAAGCTGTCTGGTGACTAGCTAGGCTACTTGCATGCCTGGTCGGTTAGATAACCAGCGTTTGCTGCATTATGCGGTCGGGTTAACGTAGATACGAACGAAGGTCACGTTTAAGGGTATTCTTACTGATGATCCCTTGTTAGATTTCACATGTAGACAGCTATTTTTTGAAAGTGAGCTAGTTAGTGCCGTTACGTAGTGGGCTTTTGCACGTTGGGTAGGTGGCTCACTTGATACTCCGGTGGAACCACGCGAGACATCATGCCGCTAACATTAGCCAGGTAGCTAACTAGGCCACATTAGCCTTCGCATGATAGCACATGCTTCATGGAACTTTTTAAACCAAACCTTGTTTGGCAAGTGGAAAGGGTTTAAAGATGTGTATATATAATATAGCTATAACCAATATGCTTATGTTTCATGATGTTGACATTTTATTTGTCGCTTTTATTTGGAAATTCCGTTTTTTTCTTAGGCGCGTATGCGCAGATGACCAGCACGAGCATCTTCCCTGAAGATTCGGTCAGTGCGCGTGCATCTCAGGCTAGACAAGCGGGCCACGCCGCGCGGGCACGACATTAATAATATCAACTTCTTAATTATGCTTCAATATTTGTTTTAACTTGGTTGCGTGATTATACCCTACGGGGATGTCGTATCCGTGTGCCGCTTATGAACGCTTCCCATTGTTTCAGGAAGAACGTAATTTTCACTATTGGATGACTAGCCGAATTTAATGCTGAAATGTGAAGCGTATTAAGCCTTAGTTTGTAGGCTACGCAGTGGCTTGTTTAGTTAACCTTGCTTTCGGATCAACCGTATGGCTTAAAACGCTAAGTAAGTAGCTTGATAGCCGTGGAGTGACAATAGCAAGCAGTCATGGCGGACCTCCCGCTTGATCCACTGTTGCCCGTGAAAGCGAGCAGTGAAAACCCCTCCCACAACTGCCATTTTTGTTGATACTGTACATCAAATTTGCTTGTCACGCCGGCAGTGTTTGTAAGCGTATGTGTGGCCGTCGTTAAGGTGCGTTTTCAAATTGGAACAAACTATTGGCGATTTATTCGGTAGTTAATGTTTGACGTCCCATGTGCAGTCACGCTGCGGCGAAGTCGCACCCTTTTTCAGGCTTAACCTAATCCCGAGAGGAGCCGGATGTGGGGTATTTGTGGCAATTATACTAATGTGCTACAAACTGTATCCCTTGGATCGGGCGCCAGTTTACGTTCAGCTGCCTTGTAAAGCTGTCGCGTTTCTGGAAATGTAGAAACCTACGCATTGTTCCCGTAGCATTTCGTTTATGTTCCGCTAGTGTATGGCTATTGGTTCTGAACCCACTGCGGCCACCACGTGGTAGCGCTGCAGTTGTTCTGGCCTGGCCCTGTGATTGGCCTTCGGTATGGCTTCACACGTTCAGCACCACGCAACCTTTTATGGTACCTACGGAAGGTACCCCTTCAATAGGCCGCGTGGATTCTATTGGATAAAAAGGAACGACAAATGCTAAAATTAGAACTGCCTAGTTTTTTTGCGCAAAAGGGTAGTAAGTGCAGTTTTAACTCGGGTTAACAATTCATCTGAGCTTTTCTATGATTGCGAAGCGATTGCTGTCTTGACCAAATTGGGTGTTAAGTGCCGCTCTCCCATTCAACAGATAAGATTTGTGACCAAATCAGCGACGCTGTACTGGATGCCCATCTCAAGCAGGACCCCGATGCCAAAGTAGCATGTGGTAAGGACTTTCTTGTGATCTGCAATTCCTGCTCTCTTGCAAAAAAATTCCTGGTGTTAACATGGGTCTAACTGGGGTATGTCGATGTGCCTGTCTGAATTCCAGACGAGCCTTGTCCAAATTAAAATTTGCATTATTGATGGGGCATTGAATTGCAGTAATGGGCCCCATAGTTTCCTTTGCCATAGAGCTGTGTAGTGTTCTTGGCTGTGTAGTGTCCCTTGCCATAGCGCTGTGTAGTGTCCCTTGCCTTAAGTAGGCTGTGTAGTGTCCCTTTCCACAGAGCGGTGTAGTGTCCTTTGCCTTAAGTAGGCTGTGTAGTGTCCTTTGCCTTAAGTAGGCTGTGTAGTGTCCTTTGCCTTAAGTAGCCTGTGTAGTGTCCTTTGCCCTAAGTAGGCTGTTCAGTTTTACAGGGCTTATAAAGGCAGCAGTATTAAGTTTCCCTCCTGTGGCGCTGTCCTGCAGAGACCGTGGCCAAGACGGGGATGATCCTGTTGGCAGGGGAGGTGACATCACACGCTTCTGTGGACTACCAGAAGGTGGTGCGCGAGACCATAAAGCACATCGGCTACGACGACTCCTCTAAAGGTGAGCGAGCAGACTTTCTCAAACGGTCAGTTAAAAAAACCAAAAAAACTCCAATTGCTCAAATTTGTTCTAAATGGTTGCATTATTTTTTTCACATGCTGTCATGCTCTAGTTAATCCTAGTTGATTGGCAGTCTGTGTTACCGGGACACTAATTGTGTGTGTACGAATGTTCTCAGGCTTTGACTACAAGACCTGCAACGTGCTGGTGGCTCTCGAGCAGCAGTCTCCAGACATCGCCCAGGGAGTGCACCTGGACCGCAGTGAGGAGGACGTGGGGGCCGGTGACCAGGTGTGTGTGTGTGTGCGTGCGTGCGTGCGCGTGTGTGTGCATGCTCGAGACCCATCTTCTGACTGACACAGCTGGGTGAAGTGGCATCCCACTGTGATCATGTGTGCATGTAAAACTAAAGTCTTGCTGCAGTACTGTCATTCTTTTATGGGTAGGAAATAAAAATACTGCTTTTTGATTGATTTGGAACAACCAGAGCGTCAGCAGGTCTGTAGGGCTCATCTTGTTTTCTGGAGCAGCTTGTGAAATCTCAGTTAATCAATCCTTAACGCTTATTGTGTGTAAGTTATTACAGCAATAATAAACGGCTTATTACAGCAATATAATGCAGTTTAGATTGGGGGGCGAAAGTCCATAAAAACAATGTGACCAATGACATGCATTAAATGAGTAAATGGATAGATAATGAATGAAGTGAAAAGGAATGGATGTGTGTGTGTGGCTCTCGGTGTTCCTGCGTGAAGTTGTGCGCGTGTCTGCGTGTGCGAGAACAGGAGACTGCTGGGATGGATCGGGAGCGGTGGAGTCGCGCGGTCTTTCCCGTTCTGAGTAAAACGTTTTGCCGCTCTTCCCTCCAGGGCCTCATGTTCGGCTACGCGACCAACGAGACGGAGGAGTGCATGCCGCTCACCATCGTCCTCGCCCACAAGCTCAACGCCAAGATGGCCGAACTGCGTCGCAACGGCGCCCTGCCCTGGCTGCGGCCTGACTCAAAGACCCAGGTAACCCCGCGCGCCCCGCGCTAATTACACACACACACACACTCACACTCACACCGCGCTAATTACACACACACACACGCGCGCGCGCACGCACGCACGCGCACACTCACACTCACACTCACACTCACACACTCACACCGCGCTAATCACACACACACACACACGCGCGCCACACACACACACACACACACACACACACACACACACACACACCCACGGCCTGTAAATCTGCCCCAGCACTGAATAAAAACCCAAAGAAAACACCTCCGTGTGTGTGGGCCGACGCCCTCCTTCCCCTCCGATCCCGCGCGATGGCGTTGCGACGCGCTCACGTGTCCCCCTGCCCCCCCCCAGGTGACGGTGCAGTACCGGCAGGACCGCGGCGCCATGCTGCCCGTGCGCGTGCACACCATCGTGGTGTCGGTGCAGCACGACGAGGACGTGTGCCTGGACGAGATGCGCGACGCGCTCAAGGAGAAGGTCGTCAAGGCCGTGGTGCCCGGCGTCTACCTGGACGACGACACCATCTACCACCTGCAGCCCAGCGGCCGCTTCGTCATCGGGGGTCCCCAGGTGAGCCCCCCCCCCCCCCGCACGCGCTTCGTGGCCGGATATCCTGTCTGGCGTTCCGGGATGGGGTGACATTCGGTGTCTGGTGTAGTGTTCCCTTCCAAACGCAGCTGTGCTGTGCTTGCTGGTCCCCGTCCAGGAGGTGATGCAGTATTTATTTATGTCTCTTTGTGACTCCACCCCCCCCCCCCCCCCCCCCCCCCCCTCGTTTCCAGGGCGATGCCGGCTTGACCGGGCGCAAGATCATCGTGGACACGTACGGGGGCTGGGGGGCGCACGGGGGCGGGGCCTTCTCCGGGAAGGACTACACCAAGGTGGACCGGTCGGCCGCGTACGCCGCCCGCTGGGTGGCCAAGTCGCTGGTGAAGGCAGAGCTTTGCAAGCGGGTGCTGGTGCAGGTGAGGGGGCGGGGCCCCGGGGCTGGGGTTACTATGGTAAGGTTGCTATGGTTCCAAGTGATGTCGTACTCAAGTTTCCCCACCTGGGAGGTCCACGTAACATCCTTATGTTGGACGGTCCTAGTCTGGTGAGGGGGTGGATTTGGGATTCTAGATGCGACACGAATTGGCCAAGTTGTGACGTAAATGCACTTGCCGGTACAGCTAAACAAAAAGGAGTGCTGTGAACTGTTAAGAAGTTTAACTGTTATAGCAGGTAACCCAGGGCCACAAATTGTACTTAAGCATTCAGTTCCTTGTGGCATTTGCGTTCTTATCCCCCTAAAATAGCCGAAGATTGCTTGACCATAACGGCAGCTACACACGCGCACACACACACGCTTCCATCTTTCTTTCAGTTTATCTGACTAATGTGAACGAGTTGGTTGGCTGAGTTGTGATGTGTTCCCGACTCTGAGTAAGCTACTGCCCAACATCACTTGAAAGCAGCAGCTTTAGGAACACGTCTGCCTCTGTTCGGCCTCTAGTATGGCCGTGTGTTTGCATATCTGCAGTCCTGTGAGCAGGACGTAGCCCCTTCCTGTTTATTTTTTTTATTTTTATACAATCGTCTCTCTCTACCTTTTCTGAAATCTGCCGTATCAGGTGGCGTACGCCATCGGAGTGTCCCACCCCCTGTCCATCTCCATATTCCACTATGGGACGTCCCAGAAGAGCGAGAGGGAGCTGCTGGAGATCGTGAAGAAGAACTTTGACCTTCGACCCGGGGTCATCGTCAGGTAAAGGAAATGCCCCTAAGCCAGGGGGGGAGACAGCGGTTTGCGGGTACTGCTTCCTTTCGTTCCACACTGAAAGGAAAACGGATTTTATTTTTTTTTATTTTTTAAACTCCGCTGCTCCTCTTCGCCCTCTTCTCGCTGGCCTCTTGGGTTCCTGTGTCCAGGCACAGGGCCCCAGGCCTCTCCTGTGATCCCACTGCACATTGAGAGTAAGGCCCTGGCAGAAGCGCTAAAGCACTTAGCTTTCCTGGGTTACACCCCCCCCCCTTTGTTTTGTATGCATCGGTTACTGCTGACACCCTCACATGCTTCTTAGCCTCTGTGCAGATGAGGCTGAACTATGCTGCAGTAATAATAATTATAATGCAAAATGCATCATTTATAGCCTTTTTTTCCAGGGAGCTCGACCCTTTTCAGACATTTTCCAAAAATGGAAAGGTACTGTAAAATTTACATGCATAGGAACATGCATGCAGAAAATGACGATTTGACATTTAAATGTGAAGTAATGAAATCGATAAGCGGGAAGAGGGACTGAGGAGCCCGTCTCAGATGGGCGGGGAGCTGATCTGGTGGATCCAGTAGAGGCTGGTGCTCAGAGGACTAGGCGTCGGGCCCCAGACTGTAGCTGGTGTTGGGTGTGACGGGCTAGGCTGTTCTAGTAGCTTTAGAGCGGAATACTTTCCATCTCACTGGAGTTTTTCCCCTCCTTGTTTTTCCGGGGTTCTGGAAAGGTGTCGGTAAGTCCTTTTTTTCGGAGGTTCCTCTGTTCCCATCTCTCAGCCTATTGTAATTTCGTAAAAGCTTTACAATTTACTTTAAAAAAATTTTATTTATTTTTTTCTTCGAATAAGTGGTGGTTAACCTGGGTGTTTTGCCAGTCTAGGGATGGTAGTTTGTGTGTGCGTGCGTGGTACTGTGCGTGTGTGCGTGCGTGTGTGCGTGCGTGGTTTAGCCGCGTGCGTGTTTGTGGTTTAGCCGCGTGCGACGGCCGCTAAATGAGTAAATTGTGTATTCCAGGGATTTGGACCTGAAGAAGCCCATTTATCAGAGGACCGCGGCCTACGGCCATTTTGGCCGTGACTCCTTCCCATGGGAGGTGCCCAAAAAGCTCAAATACTAAACGTGTCAAGCTTTTTTTCCCCAGGCCTGTTGGTGTATACTACAGAGAAGCCTGCACGGTCTTAGGGGGGAAAAGGTCTCCAAAAAAAAAAAAAAAAAAAAAAAAAAAGATCCTGCTTCCTAGTTGCTAAGTGATAGCCCCTCCCCTCTCTTTTTGGAAAACCCCCCTGTCTTTACTATCCCCCCCCCTCCTGGCTTCCCCTCTGCCACTCCCTCCCTCCTCCAGAGCAGTCTGTGGTGTGTCTGTGTCCATTTGCTTGGCCCGTGTCTGGGACCATTAAGGAGTTTCCGCCTGGGAATGTGCATCCGATTTGGGGTCTTTGCTAGTTTTTAGACACCGAGCCAACTTTACAAGCTATTTGTCATGGTACAAGGGCGTGTGACCCCCCCCCTTATGTTTAAGTGTACTATCTGTTTGCTTCTTGTTGATGCTCCCCTGCCACCACCCCCTGCAATCACCTCAAAGTAGATTCCCCCCCCCCCCCTTTTTAATTTCTTTTATTTCTCAACGTGTTGCTGTGAACATCCACGACCAAGCCCCCCCCCCCCCCCCTCACTTCTACTAGGGGTGTCCTGGTCCTGGGGAGCCACAGGCTCCTTATTACATCATTATTAAAACCAGCTCTGCTGATTTTCGTTAACTCTGTACTTCGCTAATGAGCTGGAGCAGTTGATTGGTTGACTTGACTTCACCTGGTTACTTGGGTCAGAATTCGGTGCTGATTTGATTTTTGAGCTGGAAAAACAGAAACCCTGTGTAACTTGTAACTCCAGGACCAGGGTTGCAGCCCTGTTGACCTGCGCTAAGATGGAACTCAGTGATTGAGGGCTTGAGGGCCTAGTGGTTTGTGGTAGTTGGCATCGCTGTAAAGTGCTACTTGGTGCATTACTGTAGCGCATTCAGTATACAGTCTGCGACTGACCCAGTTGTTAAATTTAACCTGAGTTGAGACTAATGCAACACCTCCTTAGTGGTGACGACCTAGAAACTACAGGGCTCCATATTGAATTCCTGGGTAGCTGATTCTTGTACTAAGCTGCCCCCCCCCCACCCCCCCTTTTTTTTTTTTTGCAATTCCTCCACCCACTCCTACACCCCCTCCCCCACCACAATATTCCCTCTATCTGTTGCTGGAGGATGTATTGTCGATGGCACAAGGATAAAAGTTGTTGTTTTTTTGAAAAAGCCGCTATGCATTACAGGCTGACGCGCTTGCCAAAACGAAAGGTTGCTTAACTTAAAATTTTAAAAGAAAACAAAAAGAAAAAGTATCTTTCCTCCCTGTGCAGACCATTGCTGTTTTCTGACGTACTACAGAAAAGTCAGAAGCTGCTATCTCCTCTTCCCAACCCCTATATGGTCTGTAGGGCTGTCGGTAATACTTGATTTTTTTATTTTTTATTATTACACTTTTACAGTTATGCTGTGTTCCTCCGGTAAGAAATGGAAATTCCACTTGCTACAAAACCTGTTTTAAAGGTAGTTTGTTTCCTGTTTTTTATGTTTGTCTTTCTTTTCCATCCCTCCCCCCCCCTTAAGGTTTTAAAAGGTTTAAGACAAAGGCACTCCCCCTCTTTACGGTGTGATGGCAGGTGTGAGTACAGAGAAGCCTGCCTCTATCGTTACCCTAAAGGTGGGCTGTCTTAGACACAAAATAAAACTCTCTTTTGATACTTGAAGACGAGTGGAATCAAATCTTTAAAGTATTCCTATTTATTGTGCTCTGAAGCTCCGTGTGGATACAGAGAAGCTGGAGCTTCAGAAGGCAGCTTTTTTTAAAAATTAAAAAAATAAATTAAAATTTAAAAAAACTAGCTTATTTAAGTTACGGCCGGAACGCCAGTGTTAGCCTGGGGTCCAAAGTGTCCTACAGAAAAGCTTTGGGTTCCAGCCTCAGCGCTGCCGTTGATGGTGTTCTAGAGCGGTTACAGATTGGGTGAGATTGTATTGACCGAGCACATCAGTCGCCCGTCTTTTTTTTTTCTTTCTTTTTCTTGTCGCTTGCCTGCAATCAAGCGGAGCAAAGTTTGGCTGGTGTTGTACAGAGAAGCCGGCCTTGTTTACAACGCTCCCTTGTTTTGTGGTGTACGCTTTTTTCGATTTGGGATTTTTTTTTTTTTTTCCTTTGTACAATTCAGAGGTTGGTCAGTCAGTCTTCTGGTTACTGTAAAAAGTGCCTTTGCAAACTCCTCCTACACCCCCCCCCCCTTCCTTTGCCTAATCACCCCTCCTTCCCTTCCCAAATTGCTGTTCTTTTTGCTCCTCCTCCTCCCTCCCCTTACCATTCTTCCAGTCATGAAGAACAGGTAACTTGCATATGTCTCCTGCGGTCTTAAAACTTCCAGAATTGAACACGCATCCTCATGTCAAAGATATGAATAAAAATGCTGAATCATACTTGGTGTGTCTTGTCTGACTGGTGAATTTCAAGTACGCCCATTACCTTACAGGAATTTAAGACGATCTTGGATCCAGAGCGACTTGCACAACTTTTTACATAGCATTTGCATTGCATCCAGTTATACAATGGAAGTGCCCTATGGGGGGAATTAAGTGGACTACTTCACCTCCCTAGTTGCACATTTGTAAGTACATAGACTGCAGCTGCGTACGATTTTCTGGCAGTGACCCTGTTTCAAGGTGGTCTGGACACCGTGGTTGAACCTGGGAAAGCATTCGATTAATTTACATTGGTTCACAGGGCACGTGAATTTAATGTTTACGTCTTTCAAAGCACACAGGATTCCTGGCAAGCGTTTGCCCCGCCCTAGCTCACTGACAATGCTCTTGACGTCTGTGGTGTCTGGTTCTTTGTTGCTCGTTGCTACCGACAAGTTATCGCCCCTTTCAATTGAGTCTTATATGGGTTAGTTTTAAAAATATATATCTATACACTGTTTCACATATCAGGGCTTGATTCGTATGTGTAATGCAGATATTTGTACAAAACGGGTCATGTCTACCGTCTTCCCAATTTAACTATTTTCCAGAACTCCATTTCGAAGAGAAGAAACCTGGTCCTCTCACCACGTATTGTGCTAGCAATGCACCGAGTTTTAATCCTTTGCGAAATGCCGAATTCATAATTGCTCAAACTCTCCAGCAAAGACGAATACATCCACTACTAGCAAAGACTGATAAAAAATTTCCCCGGTTTGGATTTGTTTGCATGCGACGGCTAAAGGCCTGCGAAGCAGTCTTCGATACAGCTTTATCGCTTATAGTTTATGTACATACTATTCGTGGAATAGTAGCTATTCTGCGTGTTTTTGCTCTATGGGTCTGCTTCACGGGTACATCTTTGAATAATTTTTCAGTCATTGGAAAACTTGAATAATAGCAGCTATTCAGATGTACTGTACTGAGTTGTAAGGGTAAAAAAACGCCAGCTAGCTACAGCTTCAAGTAGAAAAAAGTTTTTTTAAAAACAAATACGTTAAGACACCAGACTTCCGCAGGGTTTCATCAAACAAAAATAATCCACAAGAAAATAACCATGTCAAAACCAGTGGTCGATGGCAACGTAGGCTACACATGCATTTAAAATGGACCATTCAGGGTGCAGGTTATAAATCAGGTGATCAGTAGCAATCAAATGGCTGTCGGTCAAAGTGCTTTTCAAAGTCGGATTTTTTTTTTAGCTACACAACCAGTGGCCGGTGAGATTTGTCTTGGTGCATGCTGCTCACATCGGCCAGAGTCAAACAGATAACAAAACAAACGAAAAGCCATCCGTTAAGAGTTACACAATCAATACTGCTCTAAATGCTAGTAATGTCCATCAATTATTTAGGATCTTTATAGCCGCGGGAAAGAAACTGGTGCGGTGACGACGATTGGAGTTGGAGACGTTATTCCTGAACCAGCCTACCAGAGGAAAAGGCGGGGTGTGTATTAATAACGTTATAGGCGCGCTTGCTAACCGCCCAAAATGTATAGGTGTGGCAGTGGAGGGGAGATCAGGCGTAGTTATTTTCTTATTTTCGTTTTGACGACTCTGCCCACTCCGGTCTTTTCCGAGAGTGCTTAGTTGTGTCCCCATACCATACCATGATATAGAGGGCTATAGGCTAGAACGGAACAATAAGTAAAAAAGGTCGTTGACTGGCGCTTTTAAAAGACGGAGTCTGGATTTATGTCACAATTGAATCTATTTGTGAATATGGGGACATGGTTAGTCTAATTAGACTATAAATAAATTAGACTAACCATAATAAATAGGGTGGCATTACTCCGGAAGTCGACGATTTTTTGTTAAGGTTTGAGAAGTAGGCCTCAAAAGGCACCGCCCTGGTCCTGCCAGTTTCGTTGCTGGAGTCACCCTAATTGATAGTGGTAACGAGATCAAGTGTTATGTCATCTGCGTATTTTATAAATTTGACAGTCTGATGGGAATTTGACAGTCTGATGGGGATGTGACATCGTTAGTGAAAATGCTTAAGACTTTTAGCCTTAAAAGTTGCTCTGCAAGCCGAGGAACAACCAAAACGGAACTGAACGCCTTGACTTCCGTTCTTCACGTTGAACATTGCGTTGTGGGATTTTTAAAAATGAAGAAATCGTCTTGTAAAATGCAACGTTTGATTTAATTTCAACGACAAGCGTCCTTTGTATAAGGTAACGTAAGTGGAAACCCACGAGGTCTTCTAATTTTTATGCTGTATTAAATTTTTCTTTTACGGTCACCCAGCTATTAACGTAACCTCTTAAGAAAAGGACACTAAGACTCATTATCATAGATCCACGTCACCAAGTCGTACCTTGCATAAACAATAATAACAGATTTGCATCTCAGGAGTACAAACATGATGTCACCAGGAAGGCACAGAATGTAAAGATTACACAGGAGTTTTCTATCTTTATTTTTGTGTTTGTTGAGAAAATCAACCTTTAAATGTCACTCAAAATACAAAATATGAGAGAAAATGTTACAACGGTGGTGTGTGGAGAAAAGGCCATTCTGTCCATGTAATCTTATAACCCCCCCCTCCATCTAAAGGGTAGGCAAACAAGTTTTTAACATCTTCAGGCATGTTAAAAATAATTCACTCCAAGTAACTTTTCTCAAGCTATCATGAGACTTCAACCCCTCTACTCAAGGACCAAACTATGAGTCCTCATGTGAGAGTTAACTTGGTTTTCTATGCATCCGGTGACTTTGCGTGCTCATTTGATTTCTTCTGTCGTATGTGACAGTTTAACACTTAGAAGCTGTGACAGTTTAACACTTAGAAGCCATGCCCGTGGCTTTTATCCGTGATAGAGTCATATAAACGTAACTGATGTGCTACCCTGCTTATGGGTAATGTTATATTCATGACTGTTGCTTAACATTTAAACCCGTGTTGTTCCATGCCATGGCCTTCACTGTCCATTGAACCAAATTAAAATGTTGCGACGTGCTGTGATTGTGGTAAAGGTATAATGTTGGTTGAAACTATACTCATACACACGTAGGCTCGCGGGACTGTTATTCTCTAGTGAAGATTTTCCCTCCAGTATTTTTTCCCCCGCATAATATATTTTGTTGAGACCCTCGTTCTCATGATAGATAACACTCAACCTCTGGATCTTCTTTTGTCCGTATGGATAGGGTTTTGGTAATCTGTATTTTCCAGACGTTGTCTGTGTTATCAAGACGGACATTGTGTGCTGGCTGTGACGTGGTGTCTTGGGCAATGTAGAATCTGTGTTTAACTTTTGTGGCAGGCTGTGTTCCTCTGGAATGCCGTCTTTCCAGAAGGTTTTTTTTTTTTTTTGTTTTTTGCACTGCAGCTTTCCTCTTATCTGACATTGTGGTGTGAGCAGACCTGGGTCAAATACAAATTTGTTTTGGATTGAAATAGTTTTCTGTGCTCTATTGATCTTACCTGGTGTAATTGAGCCTGCCAATATGACCAGAAAGCAGGGATTGCACTTTTTGAGAGTATTTCATTGGTTCCAATACACCAGACAAGAATAGTAAAGTGTAGAAAAGTGTTTGAATCCAAAACAAATATGTATCTGACCCAGGTCAGGATGTGAGCAGGTCAGCTCTGTCATGTTCCAGAATACACATACAGATTGTGAAGTATTACCCAGATC
Organism: Anguilla rostrata; assembly: GCF_018555375.3. Lineage (NCBI taxonomy): Eukaryota > Metazoa > Chordata > Actinopteri > Anguilliformes > Anguillidae > Anguilla > Anguilla rostrata. Next base: position 3,115,989 of record NC_057942.1, on the reverse strand, counting down.
AGGGCTGCCCAAACACTGTTTCTCTAAATCTGCCATCCTGTAGGTTTTCACTCCAGCCCTGACAAAGCACTCCAGATCCAATAGCCAGAGGGCTCGTTACATCGTTGAGATGCTAATTAGTAAAATCAGGTGTGCCAACTTACGGTTGAAATTTGGCACACCTGATTTAGACACATTGGCTTAGTTAGTCAGGGAGTTTCAAACTATTCGTCTGCGGCCAGAGAGAACTCCCAAGCATTCGTTGACCTTTAACTAGGATGGGAATAACCATGGTGGTGATGTGTGAATCCGCTTCCTTGCCCCCTAAGAAGATGGAAGACATTTTCCTGGTAAGTATTGACAGAATCCCTTTTCGGAGCGAAGCAGCCATTACCTGGCTGAGGAAAGCACTATCTTCATTCATTCACCCATTTTCGGAGGCAAGCCTCGTTGGTAATCCCAAGTACACTGTTTGGTTTCCACGTTTTATTGACTGTCCAGTTGATAGTAATCCTCAGAATTCAGATAATCATTCTCCAAACCAGTTGAGAAATTCTGAAGACTATCCGCTTGATAGTGATCTGCTTGCCCATGTTTTGATTGACTCTGGAATTCTCCCCAAACTTTGTAGCTGCACAGGGATGGTGCCTTATTTGCTGGCCAAAAAAAATTCCTCCAATTCTTGATGACAAGTCAAAAAACACTGTTGACCCAAGAAAGCTGATTACAGTTGCAATACTCTTAAGATGGCTGGAAATATTCTCATGTGCTTATCATTGCTATAATAACTTCCTTGATGTAGTAATATTGTTAGCTGATGACATCTAAAAATGACATTTGCCCAATGAGATTTGATTATCATAAGCGTTAATGTTTATGCGAACAGCGCTTATTTTGGCTTGTATTAGTTGGTTCCAAACTAAATTTTCCACATTAGCACAAGACCTGGCCTGAATACATATTTGAGGTACTTATCTGTTTGGGTGCAGATACATTTTAAAAACTCCTGCTGATGCCTGAGAATGGCCAGTGAAACATGTCACTCAGTAAAATGCGCTTTAATGTGAAAGAAGAGCAACACAAGCAGGAAACTCAGGGACGTGGGACTGGGCTTTACCAGGGCCTGGACTAGGAGCTGTGTAGAGGAGGTGGTAAAACCAATAGTGTTTATGAGACACATGTATGACCTCATATTGCCTGTACATTGGGGATAATTAACAAGATTAATGATTAAAATCAGGAGGCAAGGCCCGGGTCACTGGTGGAGTTCTTTGGGCAGAGATGGGCAGATGACAGACCGATGGTATAAGCCTGATAGTGGAGACGAGACGAACCCCCTGAGTTTGATGAGAGGGCATGCGAGTTCTCACACTGATGACGGATGATTGACATGCTGATGACAGATGATTGACATGGGCTCGGTAAGATCGGAAATGCTGCACTGATGACGGATGATTGACAGGCTGATGAGGGATGATTGACAGGGGCCTGGTAGGATCAGAAATGCCACGCTGTGCCCAGACCAAGCAGGGCCTGGTAACGCGAGTGCCCGCTGCTGAGGAGAGTGGGAGGAAGGTCGCGGAGGGCAGGGACAGGTCGTTTCGGGTTGGCAGGCCCGATTTGGAGCACTGTGGGCCTGTGCGTACAGCCCGGCAGGGTTAGAGTTACTGTAGCACGCAACCGTGGAGACGGGTCCCGGCACTTTTGTCAGAGATAGAAATAGATGTACTGCAAGTCCAAATTAAGGCATCCCTAGAGAAAATTAATGAAGATGTGTAAGACTGCAGTTTTCCCCACCATTGCTCTTGCCCACTAGACACTGTAAAAAAATAAAAATAAAAATAAAAACTATAAAATGCACAGAGAGCATCAATATATTTCCTAGGTGTAATCAGAAGGAAAATGAAACGATTTTTAAATTAACGTTTTTAATTAACTTCTTGTTTGTGTTTCTGCATTAGTTATGAAATAGCCCGGGTCTCAAGTATGTATTTTTTTATTTATGTTAGGCAGATTCTGTACTATATATACACAACGAGAGTGGAGCTTTTATCTCTGTCACTTTGCCAAGGTTTTCATGTTTGTTTTCCCACTAACACTTACAAAGGCATAAGCATGCCAGAGGCCGTTCGGACTACGGAGGTGTTGGCCGATTAAGTCACCAATCAGGATCCAAAGAATGCAACCAGCCCCCAAAGGCTACACCTCTCCCCTTGTCTGTGTTCAGGAATTAACATGCAACTCCTATTGGATAATAGACCAGGAAAGGTAAGGGATTTGCGTAGTTTGTTTAACTTTAGACAACGCAGCAGTTTTTTTATAAGTAAAGGCCTTGAATGTGGAGGAAGCTTCAGCCATCTCTGGGTCTGGTCACAAATAGCTTCGAGAGACCTGATACTGATGACCAGATGCTCAACTCGGTTCTATTCTGACCTGCCAATACAGCAGGAGGGGGGGGCGTGGACACGTACACCAGTGGAAAGACATGTGGTTAATGTTTCATATTTCCAGAATGATCTACAATAACACTCCCCAGCATACGTGCCTCGGCGACTGGTTAATGTATATCTTGCCGCTGTGGGGTGCCGGGGAGAGCTCTATTGCAGGAACAGAATTTACAGACGTCTGCGGGCAGGAATGTCCCAACACATGGCTCGTGTTTCCGAATTGATTTACAAACATTTCAGTTCGGTAGCGGTTTAGTTTCGGTCTCAAATGTAGGCTAAGCCCTGTGCGACTCTTATAATTAAGTCTATGAAACTCAAGTTCGTTAATGTTTCGCGTGCATTCGGTCACGTGGTTGAATACGGCTTCCACGCCGCCGTTCCATTTGATTAAAATCCTCCGATGCCTTCGGAAAAAGAATACGTCCAGGTCCAGCACTTACGTCTTGCTGATAAACTTCAAGGCTACTGTTTTGATGCCAAATGACATTGTGGAGCCGAGCTGTTGCATAAGAAAATGTTGCTATTTAGCGGAAGATAGTGCACGCGGCAAATCAGCAGGTACAAAATGGAATCGGAGATGTGCGGAAGCGTTATTCCGTTAGGGGTTGGGTTTGAGGAAAGATTAATGGTTGATGACAGTTTTCTCTCGCTGTAAACTATACCAGCACCTACACGTGATGCACGAGGGAAAGACACCGAGAGGAGATGGTGTGTTTTTGTTTTTGTTTTTGTTTTTTTGAATTTCGTTTTTTTTTTTTGCTTAACTGGTGGCGTGACAATCGTTATCACATTGGGTTATGTAACATTGTGAGGATTGGAATAGCCGTCGGTTGTTGGATGGCATTTTTTCGTGCGTTTAATAGAAACGATGAATTAATCTCCAGGCTTCCTCTCTCATTGTTGTGTATCAGCAGTTCTTCGTTCAGCGAACGGCACAGTTTGTCCCCCGCCCACGATTATCTTTACTTAATGGGAACATTGGCTCGACATCAGAAACACGTGGCGGTCGTTCGACAGTGGGTCGCCTGACCTAGAGGGAGTGTGGGTCGCTTTGGCTTCCGGCTACATTGACTACGTCTGTCACATCTGTATCCACACGTTCCAACTCCGGCCTCTTATAGTAGAGAGCGTTTACACATTACAGTCGCAGTTCCAGTAGCCTACTTTAAATCAACATTTCAGGACGTACACAGCCAGCAGATTATCCCCTCCACGTGGTAGGAATTTGCGCCATTTTGAAGGACAGGAATTTGACATGAGGGTTGCTTAAGTCCAACATAACGTTCTTCCAAAAAAATTTCTCCCATTACATTTTGGGATGCTTTCATTTTTAAGATTTTTTCAAGTTTTATTTTCAGCGTGACGAGAACAGTGATCCTGAAAATTCTAACTTGAAAAATGCTTTAAAAATGAAGGCATCCCAAAATGTAATGGAGTAAATTATGGGAAGTGGTATTTTTCTTAATAGAAACCATTCCAAATGAGTAAATATTTTATGGCAGGCAAAATACATCCAGCTTTCTTGCTAACACACTCAGTGTCATGGCAGGTCAATTGCAACTAATTTTTAAAAAAGACTTTTGGACCACAGACCTGCAGTACAACTGGATAACCTACTTATTACGCAAATTAGGAGCCTCTTGTTCCAGTTCTGGTGCAGTTCTGGGGTTTAAAGTCCAACTGTGTTGGCTGCAACTGATGTCATGTCTTGAGACGTCAATGTGCTGATACTGTTAGCATTGCATTAACGGGCTACAAAAAGCCGTTGGTCACCGATATTTGCTGGCCATTCACAGACGTGCTGAAATAAATGGGTCTCGAAAAGTATGTTGCTTCAACGTATGCTTGTTTCAGTGTAATTTAACGTTTTCAACTGGTCAGAGAATTAACCTGCCTGCATACTGGTAAGTAGTCATACACTACCGGGTTGACCTTTGGCTATTCGTCTTGTGTGGACGAATACTGCCACCTCCTGGGCGATAGCTAAATAATTCACTACTGCAGAGAAATGATTATGCCCTTTTGTACGCAAGCCGACCATCTTGCGTCATCATCGCCTCCTTGTGTCACAACTGAAACCCAGAAGATAATGGTATATAACCAAGATATTTTAATTATGTAAATGTCTATATTCAGAAGGTTTGTTAGACCAAGAGCAACACCATAGCAACATGTCAGTAAATATACTAATCAAAGTTAAATGTATGAAAAGAAAAGAATAAACTGTTCACATTTCCTAGGAGACTGGATCTAGGTTGTATTTACCACTTTGCTTCATCTTCTGACACCCCAGGCTGAAATTAATTGGTCACCTGACCAACTCTGTCCTTGTCTATCCACGAACAGAAGTTCTACCATTCCTTTCGTCCCTTAACAGGAGATCTGCAATGTCCCCTTTTGAGAGAAAATCTGTATATTTCAGTAACATTATTCCCTTTTATGCAAAGTTATCCAAACTACAATTAATCAGTTCTTTAGTAATATACATGTGATAAAGCTAAATACAACAAGAAAACAGTACATAATCAAAAACCAATGTTTCATAAAAAAATAATTAATAAAAAAAAAACCGAAATGCCAAATACACCCAACGGCTGTTGATGAGGGTGCACCGACCCCAAGCGATGACACAACCGTTGGGTCTTGTGTGGTTTGGAAAGGGTCTGGCTCAGAGAGGATCCTGGGAAGTTTTCAGTGCAGGGTGTTGGAGGGTCTGGTCTGGTGGGGGGACGGCAGGACAGAATCTTTGCACCCAGGAGACGTCCAAAGACTTTCGGACGGACCTCGGTGCCTGCTGCCAGCGATGAGGCCACCTCAGGGCACAGAGCAGCCACCGCTCCACCACCAGGGGAGTTCTGGAGCGAGGCCGATCCCCCCCTTCACACCAACACCTCCATGCGACACGAGCCCTCCAAGGACGGATGTGCCAGGGATGGAGGGAGAAAAAGAAAAAACAATGAAAGAAAAAGAGAAAGTATCGTGGGGCTTGTGTTCCCTGAGAGGGATGCCTGCCCTGCGGTTTCCATCCATGCAAGAGCCCTCGTTCCCTATTGGCTGTTGCACAGCAGCGGTCACATCGCCGCGTACAGTAGCGTGATGCTGCAGAACCACAAACGGGGCATCTCTCACTTCACCCTCTCACTCCCCTCCCCCCAACTCTTCACCGCTCCTGATCGCGCTCCCACCCCCCAATCCCAGCCCGCCCCAGGTCTTCTCTCCTCCAATCAGGGGATCTCGGCTCAGCGTTTGTCCCGCCTCTTGTCCATCTCCTCTTTAACGCGGGCCTGCAGCACCATCCTCATGCCGGAGTCCAGAACGTTCTCCTCCGCCACCCTGTCCACTATCCTCTCCGGCTTGTCCTCCTGGTGGAGGGACAAAGCACAAAGACAGGGTCGTGAAATGGAGTAGACCGGCAACCCCCCACCAATAGGTACACCAATTCAGGTGCCTCCAGTACCCAAAATGCACCACCGTGAAGGGTTTAGTCTGAAAATACTTCCCAGCATGCCTCTCTCACCTTGTGAACGATGAAGGAGGTGAGGCGGCCGCTGTCGGCCTGGTAGTCCAGCCAGAACAGTTCTGTGGCCGGGGGCTCCGGTTCCGTGCTCGACCCGCTTTCGTTCCACTCCCGCTTCCGCGCCTGCGCCCGGTTCTGATCCGTCTGGAAAACGCACACCACCGACTGAACACCTCACACAGACACTGGACAGCAGTTTTTAGTGGACCTACGAACCCACTTCACATCACTGTTGTTCATTTAGAACCAACTGCATGTACGGGAAAGAGGAATTTGTATAGGCTGCAGCGACTAGTAAACTCCAACAACAGGTAATGCAAAGTAGTAAATCTGAAACCCAACTGCATTTTGTGAGCAGACAACCAAAATAATTAATTTCCCCCAACTTTAGTTGAGGTAGAATCGTTTGCTTTTGCCAAAGAGGGGGATCTGTATGTCAACTGAATAGCATAGCCAGCTTAACTGATTTAGGGACCAGGGGACATGCAGGGGACCCCATTTCATCCGACTTTTGAGTTTTAACGGTTTTCTTTTGCAAGATCTGTATTGACTCAAACTTTCTAACCTAAGTATGGCAGTATGATAAAGGGGTTCTATTTGACTGGATACAATCATTAAGCTTGTTAACGTGTTGATGAATATCAGTTTCTGTTATTTTGGGGAACTGGGGAGGGGGGCAAATTGCTCTTACTCCGGCGCCGAGGGTGGTACACTTGAATGTCAGGCCGGCGCGGTCGTCTCGGGGTGGTAGTGGGTCTCCGCCGCTGACGTTCCTTGGCCTGTTTCACCTCCTTGTCGTAGTCATCTCTAAAAGACTATGCATTACTGTAGTTTGATACCACTAACTTTAGATGCATGACGAGAGCGAGCCTTCCACCCTTGATAATATTAGAAAATTTCGTTGAAGGCGGTCCCCTGTGGTTTTGGTCCCGGCTGCAACCACGTACGGCACGAGCGCACGTAGTGTTGGAGTAACACGAAAGTGAACGTTTCCATGCATTTTCCATTGGCCCCACGGTACATAAACTACCAACCCCAAACAGTTCTCCAACATGATCAAACGCGCATGCTCTGTACGAGTCGAGAGGAGCAGGCTTACCATTTTACAGATTTCACAGCCGCTCAAATTTAGCTGGTAATGACTGCTTTTGTGTGGAGTTAATCTGTTTTAATGTATAGATAAACACCAATCAAAAGCAAATGCCCACAACCGTAGTCTATACGCATCCCGGACAAACCTGGCAATTTGGTTACGACGAATATGGTGTAGAAAACCGTGGCTCATGTCCAAACGACCTCCGCGTTTGTACTTCATTTGTTGTTCCTCGTTGTCTTGCAGAATCTCCATCGTTTAATGCTAGCTACCAAACATCAATACGGAAAAATAAACGCCCTTCTTTAAACGGACGCCTTCCTACCAGGCAGCATCGTTAGCTACGTTAATGAAGCTAGCTACATAAATAGGTTACTGGCCAACCTAGGTCAAACACGGAGTTATGGAATCATTACATTGCCCATGGAAGTCAATGGGAGCAGCGAAGATGCATTCGGCCCACTGAGCTGTGATTCATTTCGGCACCATTACCCCAGCAAACTGCTTCTTTGCTATTCTTAGATCGTTCACGATCCTCTTAAATAACACACAATCTACTCATTCTTATTACATTCATTCGAAAAATATCTTGCTGACTGGTTGTATCAGCTTTGAACAGTCTGAGTTCAGGATTGTTTTATTATTAAAGACCTACAGTGGCCATAAGCATGGTAAATTACACCACATTTATATTGCTTGATCAAATATTAATGTATATACAGTTTCGGTAATGAATTCTGTTCTGTGCACTTTACAACTTCTGATTGCGAAAAGCATTTATGAGCTGAAAATATTTTTATACAGTCTAGGGCTGATAGCTTTTAGTAGTCACGATCCAACCTCCAACACAGTAGAGGGCAGCAGAGAACTAATCGAACGCGTGGCGTAGAAACTACAGTCTATGCAATATTCGAAGGTTTCTGCTAGTGTGTTGTCGGCCACCAGCAAGACTATCGTAGTTGTTTGACTGACCGGGAGATTCGGAGTTTAAAACAATCTGAAATAGTTAACTACAACTATATATTTTGTTATTTCTGAGCACAGTCCCTCGTCTAATTTTGGACGATAGTGCACAGCTAACGAGCTATCTTAACAAACCGAGTTGCGACCAATATGGTGTCTTTGAAAAGAGAGAGAGAAATCGAGTTGGACGACGACGATGAGGGTGAGTGATATAGAAGTTAGCTCAGCTAACATGACCTAACGTATATAGCTTGCAAGTTGCAACCTAACCATAACACAGCTACAATAATGATCTCGCTTATTTTATTTCAGGTAACGTGCTTTCGCTCGACGATTGCCCGTTTGTTCAGTTAGCCATGCAGCTATCATTAGTTAGCAATTCACTGTTGATTAGCTCGCACGATTGCTGAATGTTTTGCAGGGTATTATTTGTAAACTATACGTGAAAAGTGCTAGCTAGCTGGCGTAGCTATTACTAATTTCGTTTAAAATGGTAATGTTTGCGTGCTGACACCATGACATGTCAGTAATGTAAACTGAACATTAATGTGGCGATTGTCTAACTCATTAATTTTTGCTATCACTAACTGGCTATCTAGCTGAATGTATTTGCCGGGTTTGTTTATCCTCAGTGCCAGTGAAAACTGGTCGCTCGCACGATACAGAAGATCGCAGAAGCCGCCACTGTCCTTATCTGGACACAATTAACAGGTGGGACTCGCACAGTCTGTCCATATACAGTACATGCAATATCAATTAAAATGTTGCAGACTTTTCCATAACCTGCGATTGTGTCTACTTGCATGATAAATATGATTTTTTTTACAGGAGTGTGCTGGATTTTGATTTTGAGAAGCTGTGTTCCATCTCCCTCTCGCACATCAATGTCTACGCTTGCCTCATCTGTGGGAAATACTTCCAAGGTATTTTGTGTTTGCTTTTAAAGCGTTTTGTTTTGCTGCCGTCTTGTCTCTTGGCATCGTAGGGAGGAACTGTATTAAGGGGAGGGGAATACAAAAATAAATGCAAAAGAATCGAAATTATTTGAAATATTTGATTTGAAATAAAGTTACAGTCTGCTTATTTTTTTGAGTCCTAATTGATTTAGTATTGTGGTGCAAAGTCTCTTGGCCATTAAAACGTGAAGCTGAGGCCCTGAGAACAAAGTATGTTTTCTGTTTTATGCAGTAATCCTAATCATGCATGCATGCTCCTCTGTGCGATAGGAGGAAAGGACCCCTTGTTTAACTTGTGTATGTGTGTGTGTGTGTGTGCATATGTGTCTGTGTGCGTGCGTGCGTGTGTGTGTGTGTGTTTCCCTCCCAGGTAGAGGACTCAAATCCCACGCGTATACCCACAGCGTGCAGTTCACCCATCACGTGTTCCTCAACCTGCACACACTGAAGTTCTACTGCTTGCCCGACAACTATGAGATCATAGACTCTTCCCTGGAGGACATAACGGTGAGAGCACAGGCCTGCACGTGCTCAGTGTGCACGGTGCAGAAGCACGGCAGTGGGGTGCAGCTCCTGCATGCTTCACTTAACGTGTAACGAAACGATAATGGACTGTACGGAAGCATCGTGCCAGTGGAACGTATACAAACCATGTGACCTGATAATTCAGCTCATTTTGAGTTGTCGTTTGTGTTTATCTGATGCGTGAAGAAATATTGACATAATTTGGGCATGAGGACAACAAAATAATTAACATCAGAACGGTATTGGCAATGACAGCGTAGACCTCTTGACCGTTCCAGTTAAGCCTCAGCTAATTTACGTTGGATCTTTTCACTCTTAACCTCAATTTGCCTGATTTCTGTTTGACGTGAGTGTGATTGCCCGCGGTGTGCTGATCCATTAACCAGCCCCACCATTCGCCCATTGCTACAGCGTGTCGTACTGCGCAGTAATCCAAACGAGCGCCTCGTGGAACGGACCTTGCGCTGCTCTTACCCTCTGACCCGCTTTGTGTGTTTTTTCTGCATCGCAGTACGTCCTGAAGCCCACCTTCGCCCGGCAGCACATCGCTAACCTGGACAAGCAGGGCAAGCTCTACCGCGCCTACGACGGCACCACCTACCTGCCCGGCATCGTGGGCCTCAACAACATCAAGGCCAACGACTACGCCAACGTCGTGCTGCAGGTGCGGTGGCTCTGTGGCCCGTGGAAAATCCATCCTCTAGAGCAGTGGTGTCAAACTCGTTGCCATGGAGGGCCGTGTGTATGCAGGTTTTCATTCCAGCCTCAGATCTTGATTATATAATTAGTTAAATTATTTGCTGAATTAGGGATGCAGGTTTGTGCACAATGGTGACCCGACGTCTATGGTGACCCGCATTGTCTAAATAAAAATTTTCTTATATTCTGTGCTTCAATGCAGTTAAACGCATATGGCTGAATGAGTAATTGGACTCAATTAAGGCAGCATTAATTGGTTGGAATGAAAACCTGCATACACACGGCCCTCCATGGCAACGAGTTTGACACCACTGCTCTAGAGAGCGAGGAAGCTTCTGAGTATCAGTCAGGATTAGGATATAATTTTGTTAGAACCATACTATCTTGGGCATGTCATTTGCACTGGTTTAAACTCTTAGGCCTGATTTACTAAGACCCTTAGCATGTGCTGGATGTGTTAGCACATGCAGAACTAACTACCAATGATTGGCGAAAAACGGATAACATGACTAATCAATGGTCAGTTTATTGGTTTTGCATGTGCTAAAGGTCTTAGTAAACTGGGCCTCGTAGTTTTTAATCGGGCCTGTTTTTTTTTTTTGTAGTTTTTTTTGGTGTGCACAGTGCGGTCTGTGCTCATGCTGTGACATCACAGGAAACTAAGCGTCTCATTGGAGCATTGTATGCCAGGGTGCACGGAATGACATGCCCCCAAAAAAAAGCTTCCACGTCATTGTTCCCTTTCTGTTCTTGTCCCACCTCCTCCTCTGTTTCCCAATGCCCCCCCCCTCCCCTCCCCCCCCAGGCCCTGTCCAACGTGCCTCCGCTGCGGAACTACTTCCTGGAGGAGGAGAACTACCGCGGCATCCGGCGCCCGCCGGGCGACATCATGTTCCTGCTGGTGCAGCGTTTCGGGGAGCTGATGCGGAAGCTGTGGAACCCCCGGAACTTCAAGGCCCACGTGTCGCCCCACGAGATGCTGCAGGCCGTGGTGCTGTGCAGCAAGAAGAACTTCCAGATCACCAAGCAGGGTGAGCGCCGCTCGCAACAGCGCCGCCTGCCTGTCGGGAGGTTCCAGTGCACAGTGACAGCGAGAGGGTTGGAGGCGTGTAACACTGTCGTGTTTCTCAAAGATGATTATGTTTCCATTCAGATTTTGTTTCTTGCTATTAAAATCACTATTTTACTATCACTATTATTGTACTGCTGAGCTATTAAAATATTTATTTACTTACTTGAATAGTTGCATACACACATCTGAGAAATGTGGAATCTAATGCTGGATTGTCTGTGCTGTCTGGAGTAAAGCGGTGCTATACACTCTGTGTCCTTTAGGGGATGCTGTTGACTTTCTTTCCTGGTTTCTCAACGCTCTGCACGGTGCTCTGGGCGGCACCAAGAAGAAGCCATGTGAGTGGGTGGGCGGGGCCTAACTGGGGCACAGCTGTGTGGTTGGTGTGTTAGTGGGGTTTTGAGGGTCTGTGTAGGAGTTTTGCCGCTTCCCAAGTTTTATCTACGCACCACTTGTCTGTCTGTCTTTCTGTCACTCAGTTAAACTATCTACCTATCAAAAGACAGGCATGTCAGGTTAGGTATAATCCTGCCATTGACCACTGGCCCCAGAACTGGAGTTGGTCCCCGGGCGCTGCACTGTGGCTGCCCACTGCTCCTAAGTAGGATGGGTCAAATGCAGGGGACAAATTACCCCACGTGGGTTTGATTGATGAAGTGCATCTTATCCGTCTTGTCTTATCTATCTGTCCATCTACTGCCCCCTGGAAACGGATCCTCTACCCCGTGTTGCCATGGCAGAGTGCATCACCAAGGTGTTCCAGGGTTCCAAGAAGCTGCCCCACCCAGATTTGGTGTCTGTTCTCTCTCTCCCTCCCTCCCTCCCTCCCTCCCTCCAGCCGCCGGAGGAGAAGGAGGCGCTGCTCCTGAAGGAGGAGTACCAGGAGGAGATGTCCGAGTCCACCTTCCTGTACCTGACCCTTGACCTCCCCACCGCCCCGCTGTACAAGGACGAGAAGGAGCAGCTGATCATCCCCCAGGTTCCGCTCTTCAACATCCTGGGAAAGTTCAACGGCATCACGGAGAAGGTGACGCCCGCTTCTCGTCACATTAATACCGCTAATTAAATCAACCGCCAGTAAACTGCATCGGAGAAATTAGCTGTTTCAACCGGGTCGCTACACAAAACGCTACGTTAATGTTTCAAAAAAAAAATGCCGTAATCGTTCGCTTCAACTTTTCAGCTTTCGATAACGCTAATAAACTGAACATAAACTTTTGTCTTCAGGTAACATTAGTAAACGCATTAGCTCTCTGTGTCGCGTGACAGTGGAGTGCTGCAAAAGGGAGTGATTGAAGGCTAATATTAACCTATTTAAAATCAGCATTAAAGGTAAGAATGTCAAGCTCACGATTGATTAGAAGGGTCGCCGTCAGCTCACAAGGCACATACTGAGTGTACTAACTAGCGAATGTACAGAGAAAGAGACGTTCGACTGAAAAAAGAAAAAAAAAGGTTGCCCCAGAACAATTATTTGCACTCGCACAAATGCTCCCAATTATATTTCGAAGTCGCACAGATTAAATTTTGGGAGCATATGCGACCAAAATGGTCGCAATTTCGAGCCCTGTTTGAGACATTGACGAAAATGTTAAACTATTCGAATTAAAATATGAAAGAATGTATCTAAGTGTGTCTGTCTGGTGTTTATTTGTTTTAGAGAGGCACCATATGTTTCAGATGCAGACCTAATTTTACTTAGTGTTACAATAAATAATTTTAAATCGTCCCGCTGAGAAAGTCATTTGTTTTGGTCATGGAAATTCAGTTAAAGGTTGTGGAGAAGTCATGGAAAAGTCATTGAAAATCATTGGTGAAAAAGTGTATGAACCCTGTTTAAAACAAAATACCTTTTTTTCCCTCGTTGGCGTTCGTTTTGTTTGTCAAATGAACTTCTGGAAAGATCTGCGTTTCAGGTTTTAATGTTTGGCATGTAAATGGAAATGTTTTGAGTGGATTGGCTATTCAAGTAAACCCTTGATGAACTGGAACTCAACTTTACTGGTGCATTACCACATCAACCTGTATGTGCTGTTCAGAAAATTGGCTTGTATACAGGATTCATCAAAAAAACTCCAGGCATTGCTAACAAACTTTTAATCAAATATAAAAAGCCAGAAATGATACAGTGAAGAAATTCAAATCATGATTTCATTTTCAATTTTCATAAATTGCTCATCATACATTTTAAGACAGCATAAATGGCACAACTGTAAAGTAGTATAAAAACTGCAAAAAAAGCGTTATTAAAACTGAGATATATGCGCAGTATATAAGTTAAAGAGCACAGTGCAACACAGTCAAACGTCAAATTGCTGAGAATTATCGTTCAGTGTAACTGAGCACAGTTGAGGTGTAATTCCCACTGTTAATAGAGGAAGGTAGAGCACGTCAGTTAAACTGTTGATTTAATAATGAGTTGAGCACCATTTTTTATTCATTAAAGGATATTCTGTACTGCAGATCAGTTGAAGTCTTCAAGTCTTTAATTTCAATCTCAATATAATTTGTACCTGTTTCAAAAAATTTGGGGTCTTTAGGACACAAATCATGTGATACTTTGTTCCGGTTTAGGGAAATTGTATTCGGTTAACATTATCATGCATTACAAGGACCAATCGTCTGTAAAAAATTTTTTTTTAAAAGTATCACTTTGGTCTTTGGTATTTTCATTGCCCGGTATCACTCATTATTTAATCAACGTTTCAGCATGTTTGACTTTGATAAATTGCAGTCTGAGTTGCTAAAGCTAAATAATTCTTATCCGTTGCTACAAGTGGATCTGGCATCATCAGAAGTAGCCTACAGCCAAAACGGGGCAGCCGGGTGGTAGAGCTTGCCTGGGTCCTGGGTTTGCTAGTTCCACATAAATTTCTCGCAGAACAGTACACTCTGTGGAGTTAAGAGGAATAAACATGGCATTTCAAACAAGGAACATTTAATGCGGCAGATTAGAGATATCGAACTGAAATCAAAATGGAAATTCGCCACTTTTTTTTTTTTTTTTGGCGGAAAAGGGGATTAAAATCCTTACGTCGCACTCCAGAGCCGTCTTCATGTTTGCGCACACGTAGTCGCGCCCCCAGGTGCAGTGGTTTCCGCCCGGCATCATCGCCTCGCTTCCCGCCGCGCACAGGTCCTCCCGCTGCGGACGAGAGCGCTCGGCTGTGACTCGCCGGACGAGAACGAGCGTCTGACCCGCGCGAGCCACAGTGGCGCCAGTGTTCTCCGTCCGGAGAACAACGGCGCGAGTGTTTACGGTACGCGGTAGCGACTGCAACACGGACGCCGCCCCAGTGCACCCGCCATTTAATTAAGTTTAACGGCTTACAGAGTGACACTGTACAACGTGACATCCATATATAAGCCTTCCCTTGCCCAAGTGGTTTTGTCAAGCGCTTTCCAAACACCTAAATGGTCTAATATGTCCGTTGGCTATGGTCCTCGTACCCCTGGAAGAGGGGCACTGTGGGGCATAACGGTGAACGATGGCGATGATTAAAAACAGGGACAGGGTTCGCTTTACCTCACACATGTCCAGGGCATGCTCCTGTTTTCCCAGAATCCTCTGCAGCCTGGACCCGTAGCGCTGGGTGAAGATCTGGCACTGAAAGCGGAACACAGCAGTGAAGCCCGTTTACTTTCGCCTTCTCCTCTTCACGATCCTTTTAGTTCATTTTCTCTTTCGTTTTCTTTTTGGTGTCGCTACTTGCGAGAGACAGTTCGTCCTCTAACGTTAATGCGGCAGATTAGAGAAAAAAACATTTATGTAGATATCGAACTGAAACCAAAATGTAAATTCGCCCCCCTTTTATTTATTTATTTATTTTTTTGTTTCTATGTTAATGGATTGGAATGGCTGGACAGGAAGTTGTTTGGGTCTGGACAGAGTTGGAGAGCTGAGGCCTGTCACGTCTATAAAACCATCACGTGTGAGGGGGTGCGGGGGTGCGGAGTGCGGAGGAGGGGGTGAGCGGACCTTTGGGACGGCGTGGGGGTGCAGCTCGCAGACGGACTCCAGGAAAGAGGACGCCCCGTGTTCGGTGAGGTTGGAGCCCAGGTGAATCTGGGACAGCGCCGTCAGGGTCTGGCAGGAGTCGCACGGCGAGAGGGGGGGCATCTCTGCACCACAGCGGGAAGAT
The DNA here is from genome assembly GCF_018555375.3 of Anguilla rostrata. NCBI lineage: Eukaryota > Metazoa > Chordata > Actinopteri > Anguilliformes > Anguillidae > Anguilla > Anguilla rostrata. Next base: position 3,100,596 of record NC_057942.1, on the reverse strand, counting down.
TTTAGGATAAAATGAGGGATGTGGGAGAAATTAGAGGAATGGTAAAGAAAAGGAAGAAGAAAAAGTGGTCACGGAGGTGGGTCAATCTGCACCCATGCGCACACACACCGTGAAAACCCGCTAGATAAGACGCACCAACGGCAGTCAGGACAATAACAGATCGTGGGAAGGGTAACACACTAAAGAAACGGGCTTTGGCTCAGACAGCCACACAGAGAGGGTGTGACTGTGTACATTACATTACAATACAGGCATTTAGCCAATACAGGCTTCTTATCCAGAGCGACTTATTATACACAATATTATACATAGCATTTACATTTCATCCATTTATACAGCTGGATATACTCTGAAGCAATGCAGGCTAAGTACCTCGCTCAAGGGTACAACGGCAGTGTCCTAGCTGGGAATCGAACCTGTGACCTTTGGGGTTACAAGCCCGGTTCCTTTACCTGTTACACTACACTGCCGCCCCCCCTCCCCCCCATCAGCTACGCTGACTGCACAGGCCCAGCCTGGCTGGCCCACTCACCCACGAGGGGCAGCTCCTGCACCAGGCAGAGGTGGAGCAGCATGCAGATGGTGTTGGGGTTGGCAGAGGACAGCAGGAATTCGATCAGCTGCTTGGCGTACTTGGCGATGAAGCCCTCGCACTGGTCCCGGCAGCGGTGGGGCAGGATGGTGCACACCACGTTCAGCAGCTGCACTACGGCGTCCTGCGAGGGTCAAAAAAAAAGGAAACGGGGTCGAGACGGAAACGTGGCGGGGGGGGAAGGCAAAGGTGAGGAGGAATGTTGGGAAACGGGGTGGGGGAGGAGATGCTGGTGTCTTTGCAAAAGGGAAAATTAAGCTGGCCAATTATGGAGAAACAAAAATGTGTTTAAATCTGGTCTTTGAGAATTAAAAAAATAAATATATATATATATATATATATATATAATCTGTAGTACCACCAAAATAATTTGAATATTGTGTCAGTTTTGCTATTGTATGTAGGCTTCAGTTTAGAGTAAGACTAATAGTCGTAGTGTTTGGTATCACTTCACATTAAGATACGATAATGTTTAACTGAAAATGGTAAAAGCCACAGATCTATACCCTTCATGAGGAACTGAAACAGTGGTGTGCATGTGCGTGTGAGTGTGAGGAGGGGGGCGCAACTTCTACCTCTGTCTTCTCCGTCCCCAACATGCTCTCCAGCTTCTTGACGAGAAAAAGGCAGAACGTGCACTGAGGGGACAGCTGTACCTGAGGGCACAGACAGACAGGAAGACGCGTGTTGCTGGGGTTCAATTCCACCAAGCGCTTAACATGTCCAGCTGTGCAGCTACGCTCCTGATTTGATTGGCTTCTCCACCTTAGCTAGTGTGTGGTGTAAAATGGCTGCCGTGCATCACCCAGGTGGGTGCTGCACATTTGGTGGTGTGTGAGGTGAGTTTCCTCCGTCATCAGTGTAAAGCACTTTCAGCTTTTGGAAGAGTGCTATATAAATGCAATCATCCATTCATTCATTCATTCATTCATTCATTCATTCATTCTGCTGTGGGGAATTCTTGTAGTTCTGGAAAATGCGGAACAGCTATAAAATTTTTTTTTTTTTTTTAAACGGTTGTAGATTTCATTTATATTTCATATTTATATTATATTATATTTCATGATCTCACCTCACCAGTGTGTAGCACCCAACTGTGTGATGCATGGCAGCCATTTTGTGTCAAAATGTACACCACACATTACCTCGGTGTGAAGGGGGAGGACATTTCTGAGCCAGTTAGGCTGGTCTAAATTTGCATCAAGGCTACTTGGAAATTTCAGCATTTGCACACAGCTTACCCCCCACACCTTGGCTACATTTTATTTTTAAAAAGGACCATTCCCTTTGTATAAACGACTTTGCCCATCAACCAATAGCAAGAAGTTCCATTTACCGAAATCATGATTCCAGTTTCTCTAACAAAGAAAACTGCAGACACCAGTGTGGGTGGGTGGGTGTTTTAAAATAAAATAAAACAATTATACAGCTAAATGGTAAAAATTCACACCTCAGAAGAGGTGTAATTCACATAAACATGCACACACATGCATACACACGCACACACACACACACACTCACCTCCGGATGTGTGCCCCTAAAAGGGGCCACACTAGTCATGTCACCATCAGCGATGTGATTGGTCAGGAGCTCTACCTCCTTGCCCTCCGATTGGCTGCCGCACAGTCCCAAGAACGTACACACTTGACCAGGCTTCTGCCGGCAACCGAGAGGAACAACAGACAAAAGAATGAGAGTGAGGTTTGGAGTATTTTCCGTTTTCGCATTCATAGCGGTGACGAGAAGCTGAAGTCGCAGCTGCAACACAATTTATCACGCAACTTACACAGACACGGAGGACATCCGTGTCTTTGTCAGTCGTGCGAAAAAAAATTGTGTTACAGACGTAATGCAGAGCCTGCTGGTGCAAGCGAGATAACTGCCTGGAACTGCTTCAGTGCACATCCACGTGTATGAATGTATACAGGCTGCTAATAAATAATGCAGTCTTCAGCGTCGCATAACGGCAGAACGCACAGGCCACGTTAGTAAGGTGGAGTGTGACAACGACCTGCAGAGTGCACGATTCTCTCAAGGTACGCTCGGCTGCTTCTCTTCTGTGGGTTAAATCAAATACGCCCTCTTCCTTTTTTTGGGTGTACCGTAGGCCAAGCCACGAAGGTTTCATTTCACAGGCTTTTTTTTTCTTTCTTCAAGCAGGCTGAAGAAGCAGAAGTGAAATCTCTTCAGCGTTTTTAGAAAGCCTTTGAAATGTTTTTTTTTTTAAATGTTTATTTCCCCCCCCCCCTAGCCGCTTTTAAATTACATGCTTTATGGAACCATGAGACTTCTCAATTCTCAGACTGGGCCTTTTGAAAGCCTGCCTTTATGATGCTATCTCTTGAAAAACACTTTTAAATGCTTTTTATACACTGTATATAATGTGTTTGAGATGGTGTTTATTTTATTACAGGCCTCCGGATCTTCTCTCAGACCGCCTGACTGAAGAAACGCGGAGGCACGAGAAGACGTCTTGCGCACATCTTGAAATTCGTTTACCCGTGTCTTTTTTGGTTTGTTTTTACGTCTGCGCTAAAACCGAGACTTGCAGTCACGCGACCTACACATCTAAACAGAGGGTGGTAGGCTGGAGAACGCAGGCACAGGGGCCACTTACTCCTTTACAATGGTACGTTCTAGAAAAAAGATCCCGCGCACCGCGAGCGAGACAAAGCTCTACGATGGAGTGTTGCTGCAGCCTCGATAACGTTCTGATGTTTGGGTTCTTAGGTCCTTGCGAAGTATTTTGCAAACGTTTTCAGTGTATCGCCCTCGGCTGCTCCTGTCTCATGGGGTTCAGGACGTTTCCAGTTTAATAAAGCACACTTATTTCTGAGCCGTCATCAGCAGGGTACTGATTAGGTGATGCTGATTGGCAGCGTTTCGCCTAAAATAATACTCAGTAACTCACAGCAGACAACTTGGTGCTGTCCAACCTCGCCTGCGTCGGCTCCAACAGGACCCTGGCCATAACTGCAAAGAGATGCACAAGACAATGCTAGGCATTAAAGCACTGAATCTTCTTCAACACTATGCAGGTGGAGATTACATGAATGTAATAAAATGTGATGCATCCTTTTAATTTAGAAGGTACTTTTAACTCTTAAATGTTTAGCTAGGCTCCAGCACAATGTTCTTATTAATTAGTCAGAAGGGCATAAATAGCCAAAACAACAGCTTTTGATCCACCGAGGAATAGATTTTTCATTTTTATCCTTCATGCTACACCTGATCACTTATTTAATCTTTTTATTTTTTTTTTTAATTCTATGATTGAATATGATAATCCTTATTTCAAGACATTACCCGGGACAATGTTACATTTGAACATGCTGTTGATTTCACATTTTAATAACAGTTGAAAGAGGCCACCTTATACTTTGACATTTTTTGCTTATCAGACTACTTTATATATCCCACAGGATGTATGTACAGCTGTCGATATCACACTTTTGTATTCCAGAGAGTAACACTGACATTCTCCAATTCTGTAAGGCTCTCTGGGTGAGAGGGTCAGCTCAGCAATTGTAATGTAATGTAATGTCAATTATAATAATCTGGGGGAGGGGGGTAATGTGGGGTGGAATTAATAATGTTTTTTTCCCTGTAATTTGTAAAAACTTTTTTTTTTTTTTTTAATTGCATCTCATGCTGAAAAAGATCAGGAAACAGCTTTGGTCAAATAAACTAAAATCTACAGTATGTGTGTCACACATAGCTTGTAACAAATTCATAAATACATTTGAATGTATTTTCAAATATACTTTACATATGTGCCAAAGGTATTTATATATATTTACATGTAATGTTTTGCAATGGCTTTGGAATGCATTCAGTTTAAACGGAAATAAACTGCAATATCCCCCCCCCCCCCCAAAACAGTTCACCCGGTCATGGAGAAGTTTACAGCACATTGGCATTATCATTGTCATCCTTATCAGTCTTTTCTCAGAAATTATCGGCCTTTCGTAGGGTATCATTATACACGCCCTTGATATTTCGTGTCATTCGTCGCATCTTCACGTGGACTGCTTCTGGAACTTCAAGTGCACGGTGAACCAAAGACGTTTAAAATAATCCTTACCTGCACTCTGAGATGCGAGCAAGGCGACCAGCACAAACCCTGAAGCGGTCATCGTGAGCGTGTCAGTTAGTCCTGTCCACCGTTCCCAGTTGAGAAATTAAACGCTTCGCTTTCCGGGCGACATGAACAATAAATATATTTTGTTCAGGAAGCGTAGGCCATATGATGGCCAATAACAAAACAGATTTCTTGCAAGTAGGCGGATAAGACCAATAAGATATGCTACAGCGACTGCATGATTAGCTATTGACAAACGTTCGGGAAAAAAAGGTGAGAAGACAAATGACGTACCCCTCTACATCACTACATAGCGGAGCAAAGCTGGATGAACCGAGCAGGAGTGCGGTGTCAAAAACAAAGATCATTTGGATCAACGTGATATAATTTTACGATACACGAGAATCTGACGGTTCATTTTTGTACTGCCGCATTTTTGTCGTTTCATTTTGCATATTGGGAATTCGACAGACATTTGAATACAAATCATTCGCAGAATGCGAAGGGATCATCATAAGAGTGCACGGTGGAATCACTTCTAATTAATGTCTGCACAAATACTTGTCATCAACGATTCATCCATACCACGATACGCTAGTGCCGTAGCAAGATACACAATTGTATCTATGCAGGCTACACACGCCAGGGAAATGTGCAATCTAATTAGGGGTCCAAGCAGCGAAGCTGGTGGAACCCTATTGTATCTATTAGGATTATTATTATTAGGGGTCCAAGCAGCGAAGCTGGTGGAACCCTATTGTATCTGTTAGGATTATTAGGGGTCCAAGCAGCGAAGCTGGTGGAACCCTATTGTATCTGTTAGGATTATTATTCTTATTTTTTTCCGCTAAAAGTGTCTGAGGCTCAGCAACCATAAGTCCTGGAGCAAACAAATTTGGCAGGTGGGTTCCTATGGCCCCCCCACTACTCAGGCACTAAAAACCACGCACGTCGGCCAGATGGTGGCGCTATAACAAAGGGTTTTGCGTAAAAGGCCATAACTCCCACACCATAAGTCAGATCAACACAAAACTTCATCGACCTATGCATCTGAACGTGCTCTACAACTTTGCCATTGGCCCCACCTATGTCCGCCGTATTGTTTGCCTGCCATTTAGACTTTTTAGTTGGGGTGTGGCAGTTTTCTCCGCTAAAATGTCTGAGGCTCAGCAACCAGGGAAATGTGTCTCCCGCATTACTGATTTAGAGGATGAAAAGTGTAGTTTGTCAGAATCTTCGCTAGATGGCAGTAGCAACTAAGGTTGCCAAGTGAGGTGACCTGCGCTTGTGCATTCACTTCCCTGAAACAGCGCAAGCTTTGACTCAGTTCACATCAGTAGCAATAGGTGTTCCAATTTGGAAATATTTTATTATAGATAGATGCTGTATTGTTATTACAATATGCTGTTTTTAAATCTATTTAAAGGTGAAAGACCTGTTTTAAAGATTATTTACTTTACAACTGTTTAATTTTTGAAATATATTTAACATATTTCTTTATTGTTCAGTGTTGTAACACTATAGGCCTATGCATATTAATATGTTGAAGAGGCTTCAACTTAAAGGTTGTTAATGATCCAGGTTGTTAATAAACCATGAATTTGAAAATGAGGTCAACCCTTGTGGACATTACGTTTCTGATCTATTAATATAATTTCAGTATCGTTAGGTACCGAGTATCTAATTAGCATCGTTTAAGTTTCAAATATCATTTCAGTATTGAGTATCGTAATACTAAACCTGGTATCACTATCAAAGTCAAAATTTTGGTATCGTGACAACACTAGTGTGACACCTTTTTTAGTTGCGGCGCAGAAACGCTGCAGCTGTGCATACACGCCGGACCATCAAAGTGTTACGACATGCCATCTAAGTGTTACGACATAGTAAAGGCCTTGACGGGAAGCGGCCCGGACACATCCATGGCGACGTAACTCTTAGCACACTATTGGCCGCAAGTCATCAATATTTTATACAATCATCATGATATTCAGTAGATATGTTGGGTGAAGGCATATGATCATGAGGACAAAGCCATTTTTACATCGCTCCATAGGGGGCGTGATGGTGCCAATGCTTGGACCCCTCCCAACGCCGCTTGCGGCTTTAATTATTATTATTATTTTTCTCCGGTAAAAGTGTCTGAGGCTCAGCAACCATAAGTCCTGGAGCGACCAAATTTGACAGGTGGGTTCCTATGGGCCCCCACTACTCAGGCACTAAAAATCACCTATGTTGGCCAGATGGTGGTGCTATATCACATGGGTCATACTTTAAAAGGCCATAACTCCCACACCGTAAGTCAGATCAACACAAAACTTCGACTGATGCATCTGAATGTGCTCTACAACTTTCCTATTGGGAGCACCTATGTCCGCCATATGGTTGTTACGACCCCATGGGTCTAGGGGTGCATGGGGTATGTAACTTGATGTTAAATGGCCGGGAGATGTTAATACTGTAGGTATGGTAACAACAAAAAAAACACAGACAAAGCAGCAACTCAGTGCACGGGTGTTTACTGTGATAAACAAAACGGTGCAACAAACTACCAGACATATAACAACCCAGACACACACTACCAGGGTCAACGGACGCTGGATGTTGCCAAAAGAACAAACAAACAAGCTAGCTAAACCAGAGAGTAAACTAATCTAGTGTATCAAGTACACAAACAAAAGGCCTATCTACTCTAACTAGCAGACTGAAACACAATTGGTTGGCAATCACCCCTAAGGACTAGTGAATCTATACATAACATAGCCTACGGGCATATGTACAGGAGCCCCCAGTCTTACCTGTCCCAAGCCTTGGAAGTGTACATAAAACAAGACAAGTTCAAATGAGTGGTTAACATACATAGTCAAAGACATAACACAGAGCAAACAGTCAGACATCCATTGTTACAAACAGGTGGGGTTTTTATAGTAGATGTGGCGAGTTTTGATTGGCTGTCCAGAATTGACACGGAGGGTGGGGCTTGGTGAAGGTGGGACTGGGTGGATGGTGACTGACAGGTGAAGGCAGGGAAGTCCACACAAAAGAAAAACATGGCACGTAACACTTCCCCCCTTAAGAACTAACTTAACACATTTATTTATTTTTAAGTTAGTTAACACACATGGTAATAGTATACACCACTTCATTCTAAAATACCAAAGTACATAATTACAGGCGTACACACATTGTGCCAATTTCCCCTTACCTATACACAATTCAATACCTGACATGATATTTTTATTTTTTAACACATAGTGGTGTTACCGCACTATTACACACACAATTTATTCAAATGTTTTAATTATTCAAAACTACGAGACAATGTATCAGCCAGTACATTGTCAGTCCCTTTAATATGGCGAATATTTAAATTATATGCCTGTAGAATCAGCGACCAACGCATAAGGCGCTGGTTCTGATTGTACATTCGCGATAAAAACACTAAAGGATTATGGTCTGTAAAGACCTCGACAGGGGTAGAACTCGAGCCAATGTACACCTCGAAGAACTGCAAGGCTAATAACAACGCTAGTGCTTCCTTTTCGATGGTGCTGTAGTTTATTTGGTGTTTGTTAAATTTTCGGGAGAAGAAACAGACGGGGTGATCAATTCTATCTTTATCTTCTTGTAGCAGTACCGCACCAGCTCCTAGAGCGCTTGCATCAACCTCTAACTTAAACGGTTGCGCAAGGTCTGGAGCCGCGAGTACAGGCGCACTGCATAGCAAAAGCTTAACAGCCTCAAAAGCTATTTGGCAGTCTGAGGTCCACACAAAAGGTTTCCTAATACTAAGCGCACTCGTTAAGGGTGCCACAACAACCGAGAAGTTCCTACAAAAACTCCGATAATACCCTGCCATCCCGAGGAAACGGCGTAACTCACGCCTACTAGTAGGCGCAGGGAAACCAGCAATGGCAGCAACCTTTGCTTCCAATGGCCGAACTTGGCCATGACCCACTTGCTTTCCCAGGTATGTTACTGTCGCTTTGCCAAACTCACATTTGGCGAGATTCAGAGTTAGCGTTGCTTTGGCCAACCTCTCAAACACACAACGCAGTACGGAAACATGGTCGGCCCAATTATCTGACCTAATAACCAAGTCATCTAAATAGGCATAACAATCTGAAATACCCATAAGTACGGTATTCACTAGACGCTGAAACGTGGCCGGAGCGTTTCTAAGGCCGAAGGCTAAAACGTTATATTGGAGGAAGTTATCGGGGGTAACAAACGCTGAAATCTCAGACGCGCGAGGAGTCAACGGCACTTGCCAATACCCTTTCAACAAGTCAAGTTTAGTGACAAATTTAGCGGCACCAATGTTATCGATGCAGTCCTCCATTCTCGGTAGGGGATAGGAGTCTGGCACCGTAACCGCATTGACTTTTCGAAAGTCAGTGCAGAAACGTGACGTTCCATCAGGTTTCGGCACAAGAATACAAGGCGAGCTCCATGGACTAGCACTGGGCTTAGCCAAGTTATTGTCTAACAGGTATTGCACTTCCCGTCTCATAGCCTCACGTTTTGTACTATTAACCCGATATGGGTGTTGTCTAATAGGGGCGGCACCGTTCACATCAATGTCACGATGTGTTACGGTAGTCTGCGAGGGAGTATCACCAAAAAGATTTGGAAACTCATGTATCAAATTAACAATATCAGACCTTTGAACATCTGATAAGTGAACAAGGTGGGACGACAAATCTAACAAAGTCTCCGAATTGGTGAGTCTAGCACACTGCTGAGGGGCGTTCCGAAGCACGAGGCCATCCTCATCCTCTGTACAATTAAAACTGGGGTTACTAGGTACAGGGCTAATGCTAGAAACTCGTGACACAGGCAGAACTTTCTTCACATCCTTCGACTGAAGTGTCGTCCTAGAATTATATGCCTTAAGCATATTAATATGGCACACGCGTGACTGACGCTTACGATCGGGTGTTTGAATTACGTAATTGCTTTCACTCAGTTTTTCTTCTACAGTATAGGGACCAGAAAAACGAGCAGACAAAGCAGATCCAGCAATCGGTAGCAAAACTAGGACCTGATCACCAGGTTTGAAATTGCGATCAACAGCCTTCCAATCAAAACGACGCTTCATTTTATTCTGACACACAGAGAGCGATTCTTTAGCAATGGAACAGGCATGATGCAATTTCTCTCGGACCTGACTAACGTAATCCAACACATTAGGCTTTATATCCGAGTCATACGTGAACTGATCCTTTAAAACTTTTAAAGGACCCCGAACAGTATGCCCAAACACTAGTTCAGCAGGGCTGAACCCTAACGATTCCTGTACCGCTTCTCGTAAAGCGAACAGAATGTATGGCAACCCTTCCTCCCAACAATTTCCAGTCTCCAAACAATATTTGCGGAGAGCCGATTTGAGAGTCTGATGCCAACGCTCTAGTGCCCCCTGGCTCTCAGGGTGGTAAGCACTTGCGATCTGATGCTTAATAGCTAGAGACTGCACAAATTGTTTAAACTGTTTCGAGACGAAGTTAGAACCCTGATCCGTTTGGATAATTTTAGGGAATCCAAATATAGAAAAGAACTTAGTCAGTGCTTTAATGACGTTCTTGGTAGTGATGGTGCGCAATGCCATAGCTTCCGGAAATCTAGTCGCGATACACATTATAGTGAGCAGAAACTGTTGACCAGACTTTGCCTTAGGAAGCGGACCCACGCAATCAACAATTACATGCTGAAATGGTTCACCAAGTACTGGAATTGGACAGAGCGGGGCTGGTGGAACAACCTGATTAGGTTTTCCCGTGACCTGACAAATGTGACAAGACCGACAGTGTTTTACAACAGCACTTTTAAGTCCTGGCCAAAAGAAATTCTTTAACACACGATTATACGTCTTAGAAATTCCCAAATGACCAGACCATGGATTTTCATGTGCCAACGCTAACACCTGTGGTCGATACATGCCAGGTACCACAATTTGAAAAACCACACCCCATTCGGCTCCCTTAATTAATGAAGACGACCACTTCCTCATTAACAAACCATTATCTACAAAATAAGCAGTCGACTTTTCTTTCATTGCAACAGGTTTAACCACCATCTCAAAATACTTACGCAAAGACGGATCATTTTCCTGAATAGCAACAAGTTGTTCGCGAGTGACAGGCAATTTATCTGAGGCAAACTCTAGAGATAAGGTAAGAGATTCCTCTTTTTCACAAAAATCTTGAGGTTCAACCTCTGTACCTACCTCCGGCTTTACACGTGGTACTTCCGGTTTGGTGAGATGACTATCCTCAGTAAAAGTGGACGCTAAAACAGATTCTGATAAATCAACTTCCTCACCCCACTTCTTTGATTGAGCTCGAGTGAGCACGCAAGCAGGGAAAATACCGGGAAGTGATCTAGACATGTCAGAGATGGGACATGATACGGGGTTATTTAAAACTTCGAGTACTGGACGCACTTTACCTCCGGCAAGATCATTGCCCATAATGAAGTCCACGCCTGGTACAGGTAAAGCGGACCGTACAGCCACATTAAAATAACCCGTGACTAACTCAGTCTGAACATGTACTTTGTGTAAGGGAACGGTAACCAAGGCCATATCAATGCCCTGAATTACCACATTAGCACCACTATATGTCACGTCCGATACGGCTATCACGTCGGCTAACACGAAGGATTGCGAAGCTCCCGTGTCTCTTAAAATCCGCACCGGTTTTTGCTCAGTCGGATCACCGGAAAGGGAAACAAAACCTTCAAAAATAAACGGCTCAAAACCTTCTTCAGGTTTGCTTTCAGGACCGTTTAAACACTGAATGTTTCGAGGAACAATTCTAACAAAGCCTGTAGGCTTAGCTGAGGCAGCGGTTTTCTTTTTCAAAGTGAAACAGTTAGCAATAACATGCCCTACCTTATGGCAGTAGAAACATTCACGTTCCTCTTTAGACCGTGGGGGTGACATTTTGGAATCTTTTGGAGATTCGTTGTCTTTTGCACTGCGGGAAGCAACAGACTTAGCTCCTTGGGTGGAACCAAACACAGTCTTATGAGTGAGTGCAAACTCATCCGCAAATCTCGCAGCTTCAGACAAGGACATCACTTTCTGTTCGTTTAAGTAAACAACAACACGTTCCGGAACACAATTTTTAAACTCTTCCATCAAAATTAATTCACGAAGAGAGTCATAATCATCAACTTTACTCGCAGCACACCATTTGTCAAACAGAGTTCCCTTTTCTCTGGCGAACTCTACGAACGATTGGCCGGAGGTTTTCTTTTGATTTCTAAATTTCTGTCGATAGGCCTCCGGGACCAACTCATATACACGAAGAATAGCCGCTTTTACCACATCATAGTTCATGCTATCCTCAAGAGTTAGTGTAGCCATTACATCTTGTGCTTTTCCAATGAGTTTACACTGCAGCAAGGTTGTCCAAATTTCTTTGGGCCAGTTAAGAGCTGCTGCCAAACGTTCAAAAGTGCTGAAATAGGCATCTACTTCAGTCTCCCTGAAAGAGGGTAATGCCACATGTCTCCTGACATCATAGCCAGCAAAACCAAGCGGTGGGGACGTACCTGGGGTAACCACAGTGGAATTTTGCTCTGTAGCATTTTGTAACTCCAGCTGCCGCATCTTAATCTCTGTCTCTAATTCCAGTTTACGCATAGCCAACTGAAATTCCTGTTCCTGTTTTCGTGCCCTCTCTCGTGCCTCAGTATCTGCCTTACGAGCCTTCTCCTCAGCCTCGAACTTCAACCGGGCGAGACGGATCTTTAGCCGGGCATTACTACCCGACCCACAAGAACTCGGCGAGTACGCCTCAAACCTGGGCAATGTAGGTGGAGGGGTAGTTGGAGGAATCTCCTCTTTCACTCCTACCACAGCAGAACCACCAGCGCCCCGAGGCGACTGTGGACTCGCAGCAGGCCCAGTAGGCGACATGTCAGGCTGGACAAGCGGACAAACAGCAACAGGCGAGGCAAGAATTTTGAGTTCCACCAGCCTCTCCCTTACCCGCGACTTAATCTCTCTCTTCCGGAGAGCAGCAGACACCACAAGACCCACGTGCTCTGCAATTTCCAGCAGGTCAATCTTACGGCACAGATCCAGTGCATCATCTGACAGATTGCTCAGAAAGTCATTGACATCAAACGAAGTCATTGTCCTAATACTGCACCACTGTACACACAATGTTATCTTTACAGTTAATTTTTTTTGTTACACAATTCAGAAATCCCGGACGAGCCCCCAAATATGTTACGACCCCATGGGTCTAGGGGTGCATGGGGTATGTAACTTGATGTTAAATGGCCGGGAGATGTTAATACTGTAGGTATGGTAACAACAAAAAAAACACAGACAAAGCAGCAACTCAGTGCACGGGTGTTTACTGTGATAAACAAAACGGTGCAACAAACTACCAGACATATAACAACCCAGACACACACTACCAGGGTCAACGGACGCTGGATGTTGCCAAAAGAACAAACAAACAAGCTAGCTAAACCAGAGAGTAAACTAATCTAGTGTATCAAGTACACAAACAAAAGGCCTATCTACTCTAACTAGCAGACTGAAACACAATTGGTTGGCAATCACCCCTAAGGACTAGTGAATCTATACATAACATAGCCTACGGGCATATGTACAGGAGCCCCCAGTCTTACCTGTCCCAAGCCTTGGAAGTGTACATAAAACAAGACAAGTTCAAATGAGTGGTTAACATACATAGTCAAAGACATAACACAGAGCAAACAGTCAGACATCCATTGTTACAAACAGGTGGGGTTTTTATAGTAGATGTGGCGAGTTTTGATTGGCTGTCCAGAATTGACACGGAGGGTGGGGCTTGGTGAAGGTGGGACTGGGTGGATGGTGACTGACAGGTGAAGGCAGGGAAGTCCACACAAAAGAAAAACATGGCACGTAACAATGGTTTGCACACCATTTAGACTTTTTCATTAGGTGGGGTGCGGAAAAGCTGGAGCTCCAAATCCAAACGATTACGACATCGAGTAAACTTCTTTACGGCAAGCGACAATCATGGCGACGCAAGTAATCCGACACCGTAGGGTCTAGTTTTTATCAATGAAAGTACGGTCTGACACTGCCACCTAGAGTGCATGCTAGGATAGGCTACCAAACGTTTTTCAGTAAAAGGTTTCTGAGAGGATGAATAATTACTTTTCTTTGGCATGGATCCATTTGAAGACAGTATCGGGTGAGTTCGTTTAGTCTTTGAATATGTCATTATGCTGAGAAATAGTTAAACCATTTTATTGATAGGTTCTGAGTTTCTGTGCACACGCGCGAAAACACGCTGGTATAATAAAACAATGACGGTAATACATATATAGTCCGCTTCGTTCCATTGCTACCATAACATAACAGACTATCTTGTGTCTACAGCTGCAGTTTCTCGCTGCAATTTCTGACATTGAATATTCACAAAATACGCAATTTATGCTGTACTCTGCCAGTGTCTAAATAAATAATACGCTACGGTAAAGCTTTGACTGAATCATTACTTTTCTTTGACATGGATCCATTTGAAGACAATAACGGGTGAGTTCGTTTACTCTTTAAATCCGTCATTATGCTGAGAGAATCGTATTCTCAATTTAATCTCTAAATTAACTGTAAGGTTAGGGTTGTAACTAATTAGCTGTTTCGTAGGTGACTTAGTTAATGCACTCGTCTTAACTGTTGCTTGTACTTTCGCATAGACTGCGTTGTTGCTGTACTTGTTTGTGTTAGTGTTAATCAGTTTAACCTACAGGGTCCAAGTTGGACTATGCGGTTGTTCCCTGCACTTGGAACGGTAGGCTACTGCCCTCTAGGGTTTTCGACGCACTTGTTCCTGATTATGGTTATACATTTTGTTGTACGTCGCTCTAGATAAGAGCGTCTGCCAAAAGCCTGTAATGTAATGTAGTGCAATATTCCGTAGCAACAAGATAAACCCGACATTAGCCCTAAAATATGCCACTACAGCAGTGACAACGCTGCTCACTGAATAACGACATACACGAGACAATTTTTCTGTAATTATACCATGTCATTCTACAGTCAATATCTGGGACTAAACATTGAATAAATATACAATCTTACCATTGGTTTTACGCGTAGAGATGTCCCTTTTGCGACTGAGTGGTCATATATTGCCTTGGACAATCCGTTTGTGATTCCTGTTGCTTACGGCGTTGTCGCCGTTTTTCGTACAATCTGGCTTGAATGACAGTTCATTTATTCAGTAGGTGAGAGTATAAGCTTTCTAACGATGTATAACATGTATGATTTTTCATTTGGAATAGCGTTTTATAGTTCAGCGCAACGGAATATTTTCTTATCGCACTCACTGTGGCGTAGCATAAAAGACGATTCACCTAACTAAACGTTGTCAACGATTTTCATAATTTCTTGTAGAGTACTATTATTATTGAGGACTTCAGGGCTTAGCTAAGCAATTTCTTTGCTGATAGACCTATCTGAAATCGTTTTCTGACGCAAAACAGAAGCGGATAGGACTTTGTCATTGCTTTTCTGTCTCTATACTAGGCTTCTAAACAGATAAAATGTCATGTTGCTATGTAAGTGTAAACACCTCACAGCTAGACCAATGAGGGTTTGTAGCTGGAGGGGAAGGTATCGCGTGTTCTCCCTTGGCTGGTGTGATTCAAAACCGAGATGTTAGTTATTTTTCCTCTGTTCGTAAGAACAGGGCACAATTATACTTCAGAATGCACTGGTTCCGTTGCCACGGGTTAGATATGAAGGCGCTGCTTCATATCCCGCTTAAAGCTGGCCTGAAACGGATCAGTAGCACTCTGGTTACTCTCCGTTCGTAAACGGGGCTATGCTGTCATCAGAGATATATCCGATCTGTCGCCGGACTGTCAATATCCTAATGGGAGCATCAGAAAATTCACAAATGCGCGGAACAACACAACAGATATATCCATGACCACAGCAAGAAAGCGTAACAGTTACTATGTTTTACTCTCGTATTAAATCTGACTCCATTTTATATGAAAATTTAAAATTTGGCTTTAACTATACGTGGAACTTGGGAGTAATTACACTCGACTCTATCTTGTGCCATTATTCCTCAATATATGCTCCCGGGTTTAGCATTATTGTTAAATCTCAGTTCGGCGAGGAATCCAGAGGGTAGGAGGCTGACCACCATAATACATGCCTTCCATGCCTGGCTTACATGGATAGTGCATAGACAGTTATGAGCCCAGGGCGGTGAAGAATCTATCGGGCTCCTTAAGGCAAATTTGGGGAGAACCAGCGTACAACGCCCATGGGTTCTCTTATGCCAAACAACACCAGAACCGATCCCACCAATCCCTTAGCGGGCAGATCGTGGTCACCTATCTAACTTGAAGACCCCACTAAAGACGTTTACTGTACTAGACCCCTGATCAGTAGGTCCTAGTCATAATTGCCCCCCTGAGTATTTAAACGGAATTTCGGCTGAAAAGAAGATAAAATGGATTAGAGTCATGAAGACCACGCAAGTTAAAATCAGAAGAATTTATTTAACAGGCAGGTAGGTTGTTATCTTTAAATTCAAATCAATGATAAGGTTTAAAAAACATAAATACAGAGGAAGAGAGTTCTTACCAGCCTGTTTAGCTACACACAGAACACATAGCCTAGTATGTGCACTGAGGGAAGTCGATTACGATCTTCCTTGTGAATCTACACACACCACACAGATTATGTGTAACGTGGGGAAGTCGTTTACGATCTTCCCTGGCTATATCTACACACAGCGCACATAGTATGTGCACGGTGGGAAGTCGATTACGATCTTCCTTGTCTGTCTACACACAGCGCACAGAGTATGTGCACTGCGGGAAGTCGATTACGATCTTTCCTTGATTGCTTTGTCTCCCTTCCTTTTAAGCCAAATCCCGCGTTTGGTCTAGGCGGCATTGCCATAAATTAACCTGTCCGAATCATAAATCTCTAATTCCGGCCCCCACCATTTGGAGGAGGTTGTTAAAACAATTGGTGAGGAAATGGGGAAAAGGAGATGATTACCAGAGAGGACATTCCATTGTGTTAGATTTTTCCTGAGTTATTGAAACTATGTTTTTTCAAATTCTATTTGGTATGAAACATATTTCATTCAATTGCTATAATTTTCCTGAATATGTCCATACTAAACATGTCAAGTGGATGTAATATTATGGTGCAGTTGTCATGAAAATACCCTTCTGTTTAACCATTGTACACGCAATCCATGTTATTATTACATAAGGCATAATACAATAATACAATGAACACATGTGCATGGTTTGTAAGGTTTTCCGGGATTTGTAAATAAGATATACAGATGGTTTATAGTCCAGATCCAGAAAAGAAATACAAAGTGTAATGTCAGAGGGGTCCATATGTGGGCAGTGTGGTACTGTCCCGTGTAGTGCCCCCACCAGGTGCCGGTCGCTTCACCCTTTACGACCCCAAAACACCCACACCCACAACCACAGACAAAGAGACTAGTTCCCCTTATCTTGGTTGTGTCCAGGTGGTAACATTCCAGAGAGCCAAATGGCCTGCCCATTCAGAGGAAGTCCGAGTGACTTATTGTTTTACCAAAAGGCTCTCGGGTCCTTTGAAGTACACGCTGCGTCCCAGCATGCTGGCTCGTTCAAATGTCAGCCTTTTCTGGGTCCCAGTTTAATTTCCCTCTTACATAAGTATTACTGCTCAAAATATTTCGGTTATATACGTTCTTTTAGTTATATACGTTCTTTTTGAAATTGGGTGTCTTTAAATAGGTTAGTGGTATTATATAATGTGGATTTTTCACACTGCAATGTAAGCGTTAGTGTAATAGTTTTTGTGACCCATGGAACAGTGATGACGAGAGTGTTGGAATGTTGCTAAAATGTGGTGGACGGTTGAAAATTATTTTCGTCCCATCTCCATCCGTCATTAGGCTATGCTGAGAAATAGCTAAACCATTTTTATTGATAGTAATTGCGTTTCTCTGCAAACGCGCGAAAACACGCTGGTATAATAAAACAATGACGGTAATTATAGCCTATATATGTAGTCCGCCTCATTCCGTTGTTACCATAATATAACAAACTTTCTCAGCATCATACAGCTTTCTACACACTGACTTTCAGTATAAAGTCAAATAGTCATGATTAAATAATCTGTGTCATTTCCATGCTTGATGCGCACTGCACAGTCATGCACTCACTTTGGCCAGAAATGCTCATGCGTTAACCCAGTGAACATTTTTGTAGTGGAAAGTTGGTGAAATGCTGTATAGACATTCAAATGGAAACGGACACATTTTGTTGAAAAGTGATGGCTATACCTCATAAGACTGCATGATTTCCCTTCCCTAAAAGAATATAGCTACAGAATGTCAGAGCTGCAATCACCGTGCCACACCTTATTTACAGCAGAAGCAGAAAATCTGTTTTTATGTGTGTGTTACTACTGCTGATGATACACTTTCAAGGTCAGAAAAGAAAGAAAAAACTTTCAGGACAGAATTATGCAGCCAATCCCTCAGCCTGTTACCTTGAACTTGCTAAATCGGTTTTCTGCATAGGTATAAAATGGTGCCTACTACCTCTTGGGTTCTCTCCATCCTCATTTCATGCTTTATTCTGTTTTTAATCTGTCTGCGTTCTCCTCAACTAATGTCCAGGGAGGCTCACAACTTCATCCTAAGGCCAGGTACGATGACCCAAGTGGAAATGCACCAAATGCATGAAATTGTTCCCAATGCACCATGCCTCAATAAAGCTGCCGGTTTTACAGATCCACTGTGTGAATATGTTGTTATAATGAACACAGGTTTATAAATGCAGCATGGAAGAGCAGTGTAATATTAGCCATTAGCACAGCTTTCTGCAATATCTGACCGACACAAGAAATTTCACACCACTCATGTTTTTGGTGGGTGTACAAATGACATCAAAATTTCTGGTAAACATTCTACAAGCCGGTAGAGGGAAATTTATATTATCAGACTAACCCATCATTTCTGTAGAAACTAAAGCACTTGCAAACAACAACATTGCAATATGCTGTCATCTTACACAAATTTTTCACCTCATCACAGTGACACCTTACTCAGAAATTGACTTCCTTATTTTCTCAGGGGAAAAAAGTTCAAATGAAACACAAGTAAATTACAGTTTCCAAAGCTCAAAGCAGCAGAAAATCTTTTCTTCACAAATTTTTTATTTGTGAAGAATAGTTTAAAAATATTATTTTCTCATGAACCTCAACTTTTTAAGATATATTTTTACCTATGATAGTGTGGAGCTGTCAGTTTAAAACTGTAAAATCATGATAAATAAGCAGAAGCAGAACGCCTATCTCCAACCTTCACTTTTTTGATTAAGACAGACTAATATTTTATCAAAAAAAGGATTCTGTAATTTTCGAGTGAACTGCAAAAAGTCTGTATATATATACTATATACTCAATTGTTTGAACCAATCAAAAGATTTTGCTCTCCGCTAAAGTTCCCAGTGATTGGTTCAAATCAGTACTGCATCTGACAGCCATCTCCCATTGCTGTCTACCATTATAGCTACTACTGTTACTATTGCTACATCTGTTCCTACTACTACAATGTGGTATATATACCAATCAACAAAATCCTGTTTGCATACATGCCTTATAATGGGCTAAAGCAAAAACCTGCGTCCACACCGGTTCTTTTGGGATAAGATTGCACATGCCTGGTCTAGACGGCACGCACACTTATTTTAAAAGACTAAATGAGTTTGTATTGGCAGCTTCTGTGTGCATGTCTGCATGTTTTCGGAAATGCACAAATATTTGTTTCAAATTTCCTGTCATATTTCTAAAATCTATATTACAAGTATATTCTGAGACACCCTTCATTGCATTCAACTCTGTGGCCCGCAGTCTGCTTTGCTGTCTTTATCTTACATATGTGATACTCTTATCCAGAGCCGACTTACACAATTCGTTAAATAGCATTCACATTGCATCCATTTACCCAGCCTTTAGACCTTTAGGTTGCAAGTCCGGCTCCTTCCCCATTATACTACACTGCCGCCCCAGTGACGCTCATGCTGCCAACGCTCTGATCTCGAGTGGCGTATGGAAGTGGAAAACATCAGAGTTCGTCACGGCAACACAAAGTGCAATATCGCCAAAATGGGGTCAGAAGGCCCATTTAAAATTAACGATGTTAACTTCACAAACAGCAATATGTATTGTAACAAAAGTAAGTGCCTGTCTTTACACAGTTGCCAAAATGAAATCATTGTTATCATTCAAACTTTAATTATGCGTTTAGGAATATGTTGCATACTTTATTTATTAAAAAATATATGTCTAAATGTATTTCACTTTTGGAGGATTCCGAATGACTCAGTTGATTGAGAAACTTGCCACAAATGTAGGGTTGGCCCAGCGACAGGGACATGTCTGAGTTACCACACTGCTGTGAGACAAACGGTTTGTTCTCAGCAGCAGTAGGGAGTGGTCCGGTGTAATTCCTGGCAGATACTGTTTGGAAATGTTAATTGGAGGGCAGGTACTGTATGGATGTATTCATTGGCTGGACATGTGGGACAACAAAGACTGAATGAAAACACGCACAGAGAGTAACAGGGCCACAGGGATACTGGTTGGAAGGGCGTTTTATTTGTTATAGATGGGTCCGCTCCCTGAAAGTCAACAGCTGTAATATAGCTCAGATTTAAGCACCCACATGACATGAGTTGTTAAAAACAGCATTTGAGCTTCCCATCCCCTTCAGCTAGTGTGAAGTATCCTCGTGAGAGAAGTGTGGAGGGTGAGTGAGGAGAGTCTTAAAACAGTGGTGAATCGAGTTTTTTATTTATTTATTTTTTTTTTAACTTGACGTGTTTTAGAGGACTAACTGATTTGTCTGCTGACTTATTTTCGGATGAGGATCTGCTTACGGCTGAAATCTGAACTTGTGTGTCTGGACTACATGTTTGAGTAATGAATTTGTTTTCAAACTGCACCACCACTCTGGACCTGTTCCAATATGTACATGCTGTGGCACCGTACTGGGTGTGACGGTGCAGGCGGGGCGGCACAGAAATACACAGACCGGAGGTTTGGGGAAAAATAGCCCAACAGGGCTCTTTAATTCAACCAACTTAAGCACGCAAATCAAAGCCGTGCTCAACAACAAAAGGTTCTTCTTTAAATTAAATTAAAGTAAAGTAAAATAACTGAAATTAAGGTAGTGATGACCCGGAGACAGCTTAGGGGATCCCTCTTTGAAGCACGAAGAGGGATGTGGTCCCGCGTCTCCGCTGGCTTCTGCAAAACAAGTACAAATTTACACACAGATATTTCGCCGCTCTGTAGTAGCCCAAAAACCCCCTCTCCTCAAGGGAGACAAAGGCCTCCTCTTAAGCTCCCAGCTCATTTCCCTGGAGTAGCGGCAGCTGTGTGGCCTCATTGACTTCAGGTGTGTTGAATGCCAATGAGGGAGTTGGGGAATTTCCCGGTTGCCGCTCTCCAGGGTCCTGTGGCTGGGCTTCGCAGAGTGGTGCTGTCCTGGGTCCTGAACTGCGAGCCTGGTGGTAGGTTTGAGCTGATGAATATCCGGCTGGGAGGGGCACTGCGGGGGCATGCCCCGATCCACGCCACAATGCATATAGTACCTTTTCTGAACCGTCCCATAAAACTAGCTTGTGTGATGTCTTTGAGTGAGGCTGCATAATTTCGCTTCCCTAAAAGAATGGCGCTCTGTCAGAGCTGCATCACCCTACCAGGCCTACAGCCAAAACAGGAACACCCAGCCACAAGCTACAGAAGTGACAGGGCCTCAGTCCCAACTGCCGAATACGCCTGCCTTGTGAATAAAGCAGATTCATCGTAAAAGTACCTTAGCATCAAATATAAAATTGATTCTTGTCGATCCTTATTAAAGTAGTAGTAGTTGTGCAGATTCATACTGAAGTGATTTTGTGTGGATGCAACGTCAAGCATCATTGAGGGACATAGGCTTTGCATCCTTAAAAAGTGATGAGGAGAGGTCAAGTGATGGGATGTGCCACTGTATATGGATTGTATGTCTGCAGTGTCCATGTCAGTCAGATATTGCAGAAGGGTGTGCTGATGGTGTAGTGTAGATACTGCTCTTCCATGATGCATGTGTGCCAGGCCATTCACAAACCTGTATTCATTAAAAGGAAATATTTACACAGTGAAAACATTTTTTTTTTTTAACTTGTCTCCTCCTACAGGTTTATAAATGCAGCAGTGTAATATTAACCATTAGCACAGCTTTCTGCAATATCTGACCGACACAAGAAATTTCACACCACTCATGTTTTTGGTGGGTGTACAAATGACATCAAAATTTCTGGTAAACATTCTACAAGCCGGTAGAGGGAAATTTATATTATCAGACTAACCCATCATTTCTGTAGAAACTAAAGCACTTGCAAACAACAACATTGCAATATGCTGTCATCTTACACAAATTTTTCACCTCATCACAGTGACACCTTACTCAGAAATTGACTTCCTTATTTTCTCAGGGGAAAAAAGTTCAAATGAAACACAAGTAAATTACAGTTTCCAAAGCTCAAAGCAGCAGAAAATCTTTTCTTCACAAATTTTTTATTTGTGAAGAATAGTTTAAAAATATTATTTTCTCATGAACCTCAACTTTTAAGATATATTTTTACCTATGATAGTGTGGAGCTGTCAGTTTAAAACTGTAAAATCATGATAAATAAGCAGAAGCAGAACGCCTATCTCCAACCTTCACTTTTTTGATTAAGACAGACTAATATTTTATCAAAAAAAGGATTCTGTAATTTTCGAGTGAACTGCAAAAAGTTGTATATATATACTATATACTCAATTGTTTGAACCAATCAAAAGATTTTGCTCTCCGCTAAAGTTCCCAGTGATTGGTTCAAATCAGTACTGCATCTGACAGCCATCTCCCATTGCTGTCTACCATTATAGCTACTATTGTTACTATTGCTACATCTGTTCCTACTACTACAATGTGGTATATATACCAATCAACAAAATCCTGTTTGCATACATGCCTTATAATGGGCTAAAGCAAAAACCTGCGTCCACACCGGTTCTTTTGGGATAAGATTGCACATGCCTGGTCTAGACGGCACGCACACTTATTTTAAAAGACTAAATGAGTTTGTATTGGCAGCTTCTGTGTGCATGTCTGCATGTTTTCGGAAATGCACAAATATTTGTTTCAAATTTCCTGTCATATTTCTAAAATCTATATTACAAGTATATTCTGAGACACCCTTCATTGCATTCAACTCTGTGGCCCGCAGTCTGATTTGCTGTCTTTATCTTACATATGTGATACTCTTATCCAGAGCCGACTTACACAATTCGTTAAATAGCATTCACATTGCATCCATTTACCCAGCCTTTAGACCTTTAGGTTGCAAGTCCGGCTCCTTCCCCATTATACTACACTGCCGCCCCAGTGACGCTCATGCTGCCAACGCTCTGATCTCGAGTGGCGTATGGAAGTGGAAAACATCAGAGTTCGTCACGGCAACACAAAGTGCAATATCGCCAAAATGGGGTCAGAAGGCCCATTTAAAATTAACGATGTTAACTTCACAAACAGCAATATGTATTGTAACAAAAGTAAGTGCCTGTCTTTACACAGTTGCCAAAATGAAATCATTGTTATCATTCAAACTTTCATTATGCGTTTAGGAATATGTTGCATACTTTATTTATTAAAAAATATATGTCTAAATGTATTTCACTTTTGGAGGATTCCGAATGACTCAGTTGATTGAGAAACTTGCCACAAATGTAGGGTTGGCCCAGCGACAGGGACATGTCTGAGTTACCACACTGCTGTGAGACAAACGGTTTGTTCTCAGCAGCAGTAGGGAGTGGTCCGGTGTAATTCCTGGCAGATACTGTTTGGAAATGTTAATTGGAGGGCAGGTACTGTATGGATGTATTCATTGGCTGGACATGTGGGACAACAAAGACTGAATGAAAACACGCACAGAGAGTAACAGGGCCACAGGGATACTGGTTGGAAGGGCGTTTTATTTGTTATAGATGGGTCCGCTCCCTGAAAGTCAACAGCTGTAATATAGCTCAGATTTAAGCACCCACATGACATGAGTTGTTAAAAACAGCATTTGAGCTTCCCATCCCCTTCAGCTAGTGTGAAGTATCCTCGTGAGAGAAGTGTGGAGGGTGAGTGAGGAGAGTCTTAAAACAGTGGTGAATCGAGTTTTTTATTTATTTTATTTTTTTTTAACTTGACGTGTTTTAGAGGACTAACTGATTTGTCTGCTGACTTATTTTCGGATGAGGATCTGCTTACGGCTGAAATCTGAACTTGTGTGTCTGGACTACATGTTTGAGTAATGAATTTGTTTTCAAACTGCACCACCACTCTGGACCTGTTCCAATATGTACATGCATATAGTACCTTTTCTGAACCGTCCCATAAAACTAGCTTGTGTGATGTCTTTGAGTGAGGCTGCATAATTTCGCTTCCCTAAAAGAATGGCGCTCTGTCAGAGCTGCATCACCCTACCAGGCCTACAGCCAAAACAGGAACACCCAGCCACAAGCTACAGAAGTGACAGGGCCTCAGTCCCAACTGCCGAATAGGCCTGCCTTGTGAATAAAGCAGATTCATCGTAAAAGTACCTTAGCATCAAATATAAAATTGATTCTTGTCGATCCTTATTAAAGTAGTAGTAGTTGTGCAGATTCATACTGAAGTGATTTTGTGTGGATGCAACGTCAAGCATCATTGAGGGACATAGGCTTTGCATCCTTAAAAAGTGATGAGGAGAGGTCAAGTGATGGGATGTGCCACTGTATATGGATTGTATGTCTGCAGTGTACATGTCAGTCAGATATTGCAGAAGGGTGTGCTGATGGTGTAGTGTAGATACTGCTCTTCCATGATGCATGTGTGCCAGGCCATTCACAAACCTGTATTCATTAAAAGGAAATATTTACACAGTAAAAACATTTTTTTTTTTTTTAACTTGTCTCCTCCTACAGGTTTATAAATGCAGCAGTGTAATATTAACCATTAGCACAGCTTTCTGCAATATCTGACCGACACAAGAAATTTCACACCACTCATGTTTTAGGTGGGTGTACAAATGACATCAAAATTTCTGGTAAACATTCTACAAGCCAGTAGAGGGAAATTTATATTATCAGACTAACCCATCATTTCTGTAGAAACTAAAGCACTTGCAAACAACAACATTGCAATATGCTGTCATCTTACACAAATTTTTCACCTCATCACAGTGACACCTTACTCAGAAATTGACTTCCTTATTTTCTCAGGGGAAAAAAGTTCAAATGAAACACAAGTAAATTACAGTTTCAAAGCTCAAAGCAGCAGAAAATCTTTTCTTCACAAATTTTTTATTTGTGAAGAATAGTTTAAAAATATTATTTTCTCATGAACTTCAACTTTTTAAGATATATTTTTACCTATGATAGTGTGGAGCTGTCAGTTTAAAACTGTAAAATCATGATAAATAAGCAGAAGCAGAACGCCTATCTCCAACCTTCACTTTTTTGATTAAGACAGACTAATATTTTATCAAAAAAAGGATTCTGTAATTTTCGAGTGAACTGCAAAAAGTCTGTATATATATACTATGTACTCAATTGTTTGAACCAATCAAAAGATTTTGCTCTCCGCTAAAGTTCCCAGTGATTGGTTCAAATCAGTACTGCATCTGACAGCCATTCTCCCATTGCTGTCTACCATTATAGCTACTACTGTTACTATTGCTACATCTGTTCCTACTACTACAATGTGGTATATATACCAATCAACAAAATCCTGTTTGCATACATGCCTTATAATGGGCTAAAGCAAAAACCTGCGTCCACACCGGTTCTTTTGGGATAAGATTGCACATGCCTGGTCTAGACGGCACGCACACTTATTTTAAAAGACTAAATGAGTTTGTATTGGCAAGGATTTATTTTTGAGAATACCCAAACACCAACATTGTGGGGGTGGAAGGATATGATAGCCAGGGTTATACATCTTTATTGTATATCCACTGTAACATTTGCACATTTCAGGTTAAAAAAGTCTTATACTTGTTATTCCAGAAATAAATAATAACAAGCCTAAAAAAGAAATTACATAACATTGATATTTATTGATTTGCAGTTTCAGAAAAGCAATACTGCATAAATCATGGATCTGGAACCCTAGGGAAGATCACATTAAATCATACAAGCAGCTGAACTGGTGTTGCTACATAAGAACTGTATTTATAATTGCTCCAGTAGAAGTAACTTAATAAACACAAAAGATGACCAATAATATATTGCGCCAAAACATGGTGATGATGATGATTATTCTGTTGGATTGCATTCAATGTCTTTAAGAAAACTGGATTCCATACATAAGAGTACGTCAGAAGCCAGAGAACAGATTTCAGATGTAATGTTATTATTTATCATCTTCTCAAACACTGCAACTGTGATAAAAACATCCAATTTATCTCATTAGGACATGGCCAAGCCTGCGGTCAGGATGTCATCCCACCCTCCAATGGAACTGTGGGTGGGATTCGTGAACCACGTGCCCTTGGTGGGCACTTCCGCCAACATGGTGGACGGCTTCATTGCGCTACTCCAGGGAGACTGAAGGGCCACGGAGGCCAAGGGCTATGAGGGCTTTCTAGGTGCGTAATGGGTGAGATGGATTATTTATTTGGTAAATGGACTGCATTTATATAGCGCTTTTATCCAAAGCACTTTACAATTGATGCCTCTCATTCGCCAGAGCAGTTAGGGGTTAGGGGTTAGGTGTCTTGCTCAAGGACACTTCGACACGCCCAAGGCGGGGTTTGAACCGGCAACCCTCCGACTGCCAGACAATCGGTCTTACCTCCTGAGCTATGTCGCCCCATTTTTGATTTGTTACTCAATTGTTTGAAGCAATCAAAAGATTTTGCTCTCCACTAAAGTTCCCAGTGATTGGTTCAAATCAGTTACTGCATCTGACAGCCATTCTCCCATTGCTGTCTACCATTATAGCTACTACTGTTACTATTGCTACATCTGTTCCTACTACTACTACTGCGGCGGCTGCTGCTTCTGCCACTATGACTGCTACTACTACTATTGTGGAAAATGACCACAATCTGTTCAGGGCAGTGATAGTTCATCACTGTATGCAGCATGGAGAGAAGCTCTATACTTAGCCATGCAAAACAACTCTGGGGGAGGAGGCGAATACAAGCTCCGTTTGTAGCACTTATGCATGAATAAAAAAAATCCCCCTGAGTTGGAAAGCAGAAAACATGGGTGTTACAGACAGTTGAAAATGGCACTAGCAGCTAGGGCAGTTGGACAAACCATAGATGTTCTCTTTATCAGAAAAAGAAAACACAATGTGTCTATAGTAAATGCACAGAAAAATGTTTGCATAGGTTAAGAATATCATGATATGCGTCTGTTTCTATACAGATGCAGCTGGATTCCATCAACTGAAGCCAGGGTCCATCCTTCAGAACCACAAAAGCCAGG
Organism: Anguilla rostrata; assembly: GCF_018555375.3. Taxonomy (NCBI): domain Eukaryota; kingdom Metazoa; phylum Chordata; class Actinopteri; order Anguilliformes; family Anguillidae; genus Anguilla; species Anguilla rostrata. The sequence goes on along the minus strand of NC_057942.1, from coordinate 3,073,383 downwards.
CAGTAATCGGGTGCAGTGCCAAAGTATCCAAAGACATAAATGACTACATTATACAGGCGGTTAAACCAGGGGCAAGCGCCGCCATCACAGCAGCTAAGGCAGCCTTTCGAGGCACTCAGGGGTAAACTGAGAGAACGTGGTATAGACCTGGCTAGAGATGTGATCCAGGCCGGAAGGTCTAACCGGGGAGAACACGTTTTCAACAACGCCCTGCTGGGGCTATATGGGTCCATAATCGATGTGTTCATTCAAAGACACGTCACAGGCGATGACAAAGTGACGCTGGTTGGCCGTATTCCGAACAGCCGAGTTAGTGACGCCTTTCAAGGGCACGCCGCAAACAGTGATCACATCAACTTGACTGCTGATCAGAGACGAAGCATTAGCCCCTGGGTGGTACACATTCCTGATATATACCAATATATACCAATACCAATATTGTTGATTGGTATATATACCAATCAACAATATCCTGTTTGCATACATGACAGAAACCATCAGGGTAAATGCTGTTGACTAGATGCATTTGTTTCGTCTGCAGCAAAACAATGAAAACGTGTTGCATATTCTTGGTGGCATGGTAGATTGGATAAATACGCTTCGCGTTTATCTGGACCCACAGGATGCGGAAATATGGTTCACTGAAAACCCAAATCTTATTCCTCAGTTTGGCCCAACTGAAGATGGAGTACAGCTGATGTTGAGGCACCTGGATGCCCAGAGGTCAACCCTGTTACGTGACTTTGTGAATGACCTGAGACAGGCAGATGCAACTTTTCGTTAATGGATGTCAGGAGTCCGCCATCTCTTGCAGATGCAAGTGGACAAGTTCAGAATAGAAGTCTCCTTTCTGCCTTAGTATTAGAACTTTGAAATGCTTTGTGGCTTATGTCAAGACAGCTAATTATGTTTTTACAAAAATGAAAGAGTTTCTTTCATAAGTGATTTTTATCATCAATATAAATAGAAGTTTATTTCAAACTCTTGAAGCTCAGTAGATATGCTGCATTGCTTTGAACTTTCGGTTGTGGGAATACGTTTACTCTGGGTACAGAGGCTTTGGCTGAATAATAATAATAATAATAATAATAATAATAATAATTTTGGAAAATACCAAACATCAGTTCAGGAAGTTTTATTTCCAAATTAGTCATTTAAATGTATATTAGAGAAAATTTGAGAGAGTCGAACGTGTAGAACACAGGTATCAAGCCATCGAAGCCCGAGAACATGCAGGTTTTCATTTCAACCAAGCTCTACACCAGCTGGTCCCTTATTTCCCTTATTAGCTCTCCCTTCCCTGGTTAATTATCCACTATATAGTGAAAACACCCGGCACAGTGTTGAATAGAAAAGAAAAACTCTTTGCCCTCGATGGAACCAGTTTTACACCACTGGTGAAGTGTCATGTTTCTCTGTGGTCAACTGTTCGCCAGGTTTACCACTAGGCGGTAGCATTATTCACATTGACATTTACTAAAAGTTTGCAGTTTTCTCCTCAAAGATTTGTCCTTTGGATTTACTCACTGAATATTCTGTATCATTAATGTCCACATGATAAAATGAGGCTCAGCTTCATACAGCTTTCTGCACACTGACTTTCAGTATAAAGTGAAATACTCATTATTAAATAATCTGTGTAATTTCCATGCTTGATACGCACTGCACATTCATGCACTCACTTTGGCCAGAAATGCTCATGCATTAGCCCAGTGAACATTTTTGTGGTGGAAAGTCGGTGAAACGCTGTATAGGCATTCAAATAGAAACCCAGATACATTTGGTTAAAAAGTGATATAATTCGTCCAGGTGCATAGAACTGCCGAAACCGTCCCGCTAGAGTTGGATAAGTATCTGCGTTCATTTGCTATTTACATACCGCGTTAGATTGAAACTGTTCTTTGTTTTTAGGTTGTGTTTCTATCTGCCGCTTTTTTTTGATTCTTAGAATTGATGGATTGGTCTACTTGGGCTTAGCGATTGCGATTATACAGCCTTATACTTGCTAAACCGGTTTTCTGCGTTTCTGCTCCTGTCAGTTCTCTCCGCCCTCATTTCGATGCTCGTCTTAAAGAGGAAGAACGCAAAGTGGCCACACTTCAAACATGTGTGTGTGAGTTAGAGACTTACTCAAGAAGGTGGAATCTGAAGCTTTATGGCGCTGCCAAAAACTCAACGGAAAACGTGAAGGAAAAAGTCACACAGCTCTGTCAGAACATTCTCCCAAAGACAAAGGACAAGCTTCTGGATGCTATCGACGTTGGACATCGCCTCGGGAAATCAACACAAACCAGCTCCAGACTAAGAGCAATCATCATCCGATTCTCTTTGAGATCCTACAGAGATGCTGTTTGGAAATCTGCAAAAACCATCCTTTCATGAGTGATAACAAGCTCCGCTTCGCTGAGGATCTTTCTCAACCTGTCAGGGAGGCCAGATTGAAGATGTGGCCTATGGTAAAGAAGGCACAAAGAGAGGGAAAGTCTGCCTACTATGTTGGAGCACGAGCCTTCATCAGGGGCAGGAAATTACTTGAGGTACTATATATGTGAAATGGAAATTCAACCAAGGCTCCTTATGTAACCAGGTTTAGTCTCCTGGCTCACTAGTACTGATTTTTGTACTAGTGACTAACATGACTGACACTGCATCATTGGGAGGCCTATGATCACTACATCCGTCCCGTTTTTTTATTCATTTAATGTTATTGCCATTATTTCTTGCTGCATGAAGAACACTTTTGTTGGATATATAATATATCCTATAAAGACTGTATTTGCTAACCAACAATCTGAAGGATTATCTAGACTAATCTAACATAATCTAGAGAATAAGTTGGACTTCTTTTTTTGGGATACTTTTATTTTTATACTTTCAGTTTGTCACCAAGTAAATTTATCAGTCTTCTAGGTGCAGCTGATGCTCAGTGTGACAATATAAAGCATATCAACCAGTGCCTTACCTTGGAGTATGACTCAAGGCCTGATTGCCCTCATTCCCAAACCATGTAAAGATTTACTATACATTGACAACTGGCATCCAATTTGCCTATTTGTCATGTTCCGGTGTTCCTGTCTGCGTTTTCCCTGTTGGGCCGCCAGATGGCGGCACTTCTGTTTTGTGTCCTGTTCCCCCCTGTTAATTGTATTATTGGTTGTCTCGTTATTCCATCATTGTTCCCACCTGTGTCTTGTTATCCCCTCCTTCTGGTTTGATTGTTTTTTGAGTTCACCTGTGTCTTGTTACCCCTTGTCTATTTAAGTTCTCTGTTCCCTTGACTCGGGTGCTGGTTCCTTGTGTTTGTTTCCGATGTTGCAAAGCGTATGTACCTGCTTGTATTTTGTGCCTGACTGTGTTTTGTTTGACCTTCCCTTGTGCTCTGCCTTCCCGTGTTCTGCCCTGCTTGTGTTTGTTTCCGATGTTGCAAACCGTATGTACCTGCTTGTATTTTGTGCCTGACTGTGTTTTGTTTGACCTTCCCTTGTGCTCTGCCTTCCCGTGTTCTGCCCTGCTTGTGTTTGTTTCCGATGTTGCAAACCGTATGTACCTGCTTGTATTTTGTGCCTGACTGTTTTGTTTGACCTTCCCTTGTGCTCTGCCTTCCCGTGTTCTGCCCTGCTTGTGTTTGTTTCCGATGTTTCAGACCGTATGTACCTGCTTGTATTTTGTGCCTGACTGTGTTTTGTTTGACCTGCCCTTATGCTCTGCCTGCCCGTGTTCTGCCCTGCCTGTATTTGTGAGTCCCTCTTGTTTTCTGCTTTGTTTAGATATTTTTTGAGTTTGTGGTTTTGCCCATTGTGGCCTTGTTTGTTCCCTGTTTGTTTGACTGTTAGTAAAGTCTTTGTTAATTTTTCCCTTTTTGAGTGTCTCTTGTTCCTCTGCGTTTGGGTCCCCCCTACCCGTACCGTGACACTATTGAATAATGATTATAAAATTTAGGCCTTGATCCTTGCTAGAAGAATCAAAAAAGTACTGGATTCTATCATTGATCATGATTCATGCCCAATAGACATATTTCTAACAACATTAGACTAGTTTCAGATTTACTTGATTACTCATTTAATTTCAGAAAACAGTTTTTTACTCTTCTTGGACTTTAAGGCATTTTATACTGTTGAGCATAATTTTCTTTCTTTCGCTAAGGAAGTTTGGTTTTAGAGCATTTTTTTTTTTTTTTTTTAAAGAAATCAAAACTCTTTACAGTAATGCTAATTGTTCTAATGCTAACCTTTCCGGTTCCGGTGCGCTGTGGAAAGGCTGCACTGACAATGGCTCCGCAACCAACTCGTAGCTATTTGTTTACTATCTTATTATTTTTATTGTTTTCATCTTTGCACATACTGCACTGTCGCTCATACAGTATGATCGACAAGCACTTCTGGGAGTTCGTTCGGCACTGGACACGAACTTTTTTTCAACTTACCGGAGTACGTGCTGCGACCCCTTTGTCCTGCCGCCGCCGTGTTTACCAATACGCCGACGAAGGAGAAAGAAGAGGCAAACGTGCCGGTATCCTATGCAGATCTCGGACGTGACACTGCAATCCGCCGTTACCGAGCATTTTACTGGCAAATGTTCAATCCCTTGATAACAAAATGGACTATCTACACGCACGGATTAACTTCCAGCGGGACATTGCAAACTGCTGCGTGCTGGCGTTCACTGAGACCTGGCTAGACCCTGCGGTGCCTGACTCGGCTGCTACTCCGGCTGGATTTTCCATCTACCGGCAGGACAGAACTACGGAGTCAGGTAAACGCAGAGGCGGAGGGGTGTGCATTATGGTTAACTCTCGCTGGGGTACGGATGTAGCAGTACTCTCTAAACACTGCTCACCAGACCTGGAGCTCTTAACTATAAAAGTCCGTCCCTTCTACCTCCCTCGGGAATTCAGCTCCGCTATAATCACAGCCGTCTATATACCCCCGCTGGCGGATAAAACGCGCGTGCTAGAAGACCTTTACGGAGTAATCAATGGACTAGAGAACGCTCACCCTGAGGCAGCTTCTATTGTTGTTGGCGATTTCAATAGGGTTAATATGAGGAAAGCTTTGCCTAAATATCACCAGCACATTGACTTTCCTACCCGTGATGACCAGACTCTCGACCATTGTTATACTCAAATACGGGACAGCTATAAACCCCTCCCCCGCCCTGCCTTTGGTAAGGCGGATCACACCTCCATTCTTCTCCTCCCAACCTACAGACAACGACTAAAACAGGAAAAACCGGTTTTTCGGGCAGTCCAACGCTGGAGTGAGGAATCCATTGCCACCCTCCAGGACTGTTTTGAAACCACAGACTGGCAGATGTTCTGTGTTGCAGCTGATGGGGACATTGATGAATACACAGACTCTGTCTCAGCCTACATCTCCAAGTGCATTGATGATGTCATCCCGAAAGTCAATGTCAGGATCTTCCCCAATCAGAAGCCCTGGGTTAATGGTGATGTCCATGCAAAGCTCAGAGCACGGTCCTCTGCCTATAGCTCTGGGGACCTGGAGGCCTTGAGGAAGTCCAGATATAACCTACGGAAAGCCATCAGAGACGCCAAAAGAGCCTACAGGGACAAGTTGGAGTCTGATTACCACAGTTCCGACCCAAGACGCATGTGGTATGGACTGCGTTCCATCACAGACTACAAAGGGAGAAATAGCAGTGATGCCCAGCCCGCCGCCTCTCTTCCGGACGAGCTCAACACCTTCTATGCACGGTTTGAGGCAAGCAACGCCATCCCTACTGTAAGGCTAGATGAGGACCAGGACGACTGCACTCTGTCCCTATCTACGGCTGACGTGAGGAGAGCTTTTAAAAAAGTTAACCCTCGGAAGTCACCAGGGCCAGATGGCATTCCAGGCCGTGTCCTCAGCGCGTGTGCCGACCAGCTAGCGGAGGTATTCACCTCTATATTCAACCTCTCCCTGAACCAGTCTGCAGTCCCCACCTGCTTCAAACAGACCATCATTGTTCCTGTACCTAAGAAACCTGCCATCTCCTGCTGGAATGACTACCGCCCTGTAGCACTGACCTCCATCATCATGAAGTGCTTCGAGCGGCTAGTCAGGACCCACATCTGCTCCCTTCTTCCTGACACCTTGGACCCCCTCCAATTCGCATACCGCCCCAACTGATCTACAGACGACGCCATCGCACTGACAGTGCACACCGCCCTCTCCCACCTGGATAAAGGAGACACCTATGTGAGGATGCTGTTTATAGACTACAGCTCAGCATTCAACACAATTGTGCCTGCTAAGCTCGTTCACAAGCTCAGGAACCTGGGTCTGAACACCTCACTCTGCAACTGGATCCTGGACTTCCTGACGGGCAGACCCCAGGTGGTGAGAATGGGTAACCTCACCTCTTCTGCACTGACCCTGAGCACCGGAGCCCCTCAGGGCTGCGTACTCAGTCCCCTCCTGTACGCCCTGTTCACGCACGACTGTGTGGCCACACGCAGCTCCAATGCCATCTTCAAGTTTGCAGACGACACCACCATCCTGGGTCTCATCTCCAACAACGATGAGACCGCCTACAGAGAGGAGGTCAGTGTCTTGGCAACATGGTGCCAGGACAATAACCTCTCCCTCAACGTCTGCAAGACTAAGGAGATGATCGTGGACTTCAGGAAGCGACGGGGGGGGGGGGGTCACGCCCCCATTCACATCGACGGAGCTGAAGTGGAGAGAGTCTCCTGCTTCAAGTTCCTCGGTGTGGTCATAAATGATAACCTCACCTGGTCCAGGCAATCAGACGCAGCAGTGAAAACTGCCCAAAAGCGCCTATACTTCCTGAGGAGACTCAAGAAGTTTGGAATGTCTGCTAAGACCCTCATCAATTTCTACAGGTGCACCATCGAGAGCATCCTCACTGGCTGCATTACTGCCTGGTACGGCAGCTGCTCCGCTGCTGACCACAAAGCCCTCCAGAGGGTGGTGAAGACAGTGGAGCGCATCATTGGCTGCCACCTCCCATCTGTGCAAGGCATCTACCACACACGATGCCTCAGGAAAGCACAGAAAATCATAAAAGACTTCAGCCACCCAGGCTATGGTCTGTTCTCACTGCTGCCGTCTGGCAGACGCTTCCGGAGCGTCCGGGCACGGACGACCAGACTCACAGTTTTTTCCCTCAGGCCATCAGGCTTCTCAACCAGCAACATTAATCTCTGGGATCACATTGATCACATGTCCTCCTGTGTATGCTATGTACGTTCAATGTACAATCTTATGCACATATTCATCAGCACTCCTGCACTTTATATATGGTTAATATTTAAATATTTAATACTCCTATTCCCACTGTCCATATCCCCCATCTGTACAGGCAGGTACTTATTTGCTGTTAATATTTAACACTATGTATAATATGTGTATTTTTATTATGTGTGATATTTCTTTGATATATTTTAGATATTTTCGATATTTTGCTCTTGCTTCTACGTAGTTGCTGCCTGCCATGTCACAAGAATTTCTTTGCTCAGAATGACCTGTGTTATACTGTGCACTTGACAAATAAAAACACTTTGACTTTTGACACTTTGACTTTGTTCAATTAAGCTTAAATATGGGTCATCATCCAGATTTGAAGTGAAACGTAGCGTTCGTCAGGGATGCCCAATATCTCCCTCTCTCTTTTTACTTGCTGTCAAACTTATGTGAATATATTGAGTCTAGTAATCTGCAGGGGATCTCCCCTGCTGGTAGAACTATTATTATTAGTCAGCTTGCAGATGACACAACCTTGTTTCTAAAGGACAGCTCTCAAATACCCCTAGCTATTAGTATTATAGAACTCTTTACTAAAGAGATATTTTTAAAAATGCTTCACAGGTTTTATCCGATGAAGCATTGTTTGCAGAAACTCAAGAAAGACATTGATATGAGTTGTACCTTTTGTGGAGAGCTCAGAGAAATGCTGCTACATTTGTTTTGATCTTGCCCACATACAAAACAGCTGTGGAGTAAATTGACACAATTTATTTCTGATCATATCCTTTACAAGATATTTATTTAACTTTTTATTTTTTTATCATTTTTGTTACAACCTTTAGTCCCCCTGGTGTGTTTGTAATTGTAGACTCAATTTATATACACAAGGTTTTGTAAATTTGTTAATTTTTGTATAATTATTTCAATAAAGTATTATTAATATTTTTTTAAAGTATAGTTTTTATCAGTGAGGGGAGGGTCCGAACTTTTAGTGGCATGCATCTGTAATAAACCTTGTCTCAGATGTGAGAATGTAGAGAGCCCACACAAAGAATATTTCCACTGTGCACACAAACAAAGGAGGAGGAAACCCAAGGGTAAAAGAAAATCATGAGCTTTATTATTACAAATTCATGCAGCAACCAGCCTTGCACACAGGTATGTCAGACACAGACCGAGTCCTATACTCCCCTCCCGGGCCACCCACATGGGCCAAAAACAGGTGTATGGGCACTCGCCAATCTAGACCACCCCACACAGAAATTACACCCCCTTAGGGCACTGCAACTTAACACTGCACTGCAACTCACACCGGAATTATAACACTTCTGGGCACAAGACATGATTTTCCACTTTTCCACAGCAAAAGTACACGTGCTATCATGGCACATATGCAGCGGCACTTGAGGATCTGACTAGCTTGCTCAGCTGCTTTCCCCACCCCGGTACTACGGCTCTCAGCTGCTCTTTTAAAATCAATGACATTTAACATAAACCTCATGCGACTAAGACAAAGACAAACACTGCAAATGTATACGTCTTTAAAACCACTTAACTTTCCCAGGGTTCGAGACCCTCTCCCGGGGTCTGAGCCTTGGCGCTGGTCCGGCTTCAGTCATAGTCTGCTGTGGGGGCGACCACCGGTCCTGCGCAGTGAGGCGTCTCCACTCGCAGCAGGAGAGCCTCGTCAACAGGCTGGAGAGCGGACAAAAGCATTCCTATATTCCCTCTACCACTACTTCAGCCCTGCCTCACACAGGAACCTCGCCCTACAACCCGCTATCTATCTTCGCCGTCGGCAGCCCTAAACGGCATGCGAACAGCAACCACCCTCCGGTCATGAGTTCAGAAATACGATTAGCTCGGCTGGGCTTCAGCCCTGTAACGTCCACCAAGCTCCGCTCTCAAGGACCACAAACGCCCGCTCACTCTGCCCCTTTAACTCCTCTGTTCCTCTAAGACACCCCCCCCACAAGTGCAGTCACTTTACTTCCATCACCTCAGGTGCAATCACTCACTCTACCTTCCCGGGCACACAGCGTCACTCACTACATATCATTAGTCATTCAAGTCAATCTATGGGCGCTTTACCTATGTCACACAAAACACGCCCACATTTTCGCGTCAGGGAAGCAATGGAAGACAGCGCAAGAGTGCATGCTACTAAAAGTTTGTTAGTAAAAGATTTTTGAGAGGATGAATAATTACTTTTCTTTGGCATGGATCCATTTGATAACAATATTGGGTGAGTTAGTTTAGTCTTTGAATCCGTCATTATGCTGAGAAATAGCTAAACCATTTTTATCTCCGCCAGGTGAGAGCCTGGAGGGGATTATGCGTTTGGTCACGTGTGTGTGTGTGTACCTGTCCGCAGCTAATCTTGCATACTACTGGGCCGATCAGCCTAATACTTGTTGTGCATGCTGACAGCTGGCCAATGACCTGAATTCAGCGGGCCAAGCACCCAAATTCTCGAATAATTTTCTAATTGGTCAACGACAAGTATTTTATTTGAATTAATTTTGATGATTGTCCATTGAAATACATTGACTGCTAACTCCTCACACCTCCTAACCGGCCGTTAGGGGCCGCAAGTGATCAACAACTGCTTCCGTTTGGAATGAAAGACCAGTGATGTACAATGTTCATTTAAACGTTAAAATGCCAACAAAATAATCCACCAACTAATAGGGTACGTTAATGTTTGAATGTGTGGCAATTATTTTGTTGCCATTTTCACGTTGAAATTGATATTTTACATCGCTGGTCTTTTGGAATTGTTTCTGTCCAGATTGTTCCTGTCCAGATTTGAAACGAAAGTGCCAGACTATAACGTAAGCGTTAGCTCTGTCTGACACATCGTGACTGATATGAATGAAATTAGCTAACATGTCACCACCTTTAGCGTTACTTCACTAAATCAGCGTTTTTGGGATTTTCAGTGGCACGTGGTAAATTTGTAATATTGTATTTGTCTGGTTGCACTGATTGTGTAGCATCAGCAAAGCTAACACGCCTGGCGGATATCTGCACTCTACTGAGTGCAGTTTTCTAGTTATTGATAGTACTTGAGTTTCTCTGCAAACGCGCGAAAACACGCTGGTAGGCTATAAGAAAACAGTGACGGTAAATATATATATTGTCTGCTTCATTCTGTTGCTACCATAATATAACAAACTTCCTTGTGTCAACAGCTACAGTTTTTCACTGCAATTACTAATATTGAATATAAACAAAAGACGCAATTTATGCTGTAGTCTGCCAGTGTCTAAATAAATAGGCTAATGTAGCCTACTGCGTGCAGAGATGACGAATTGATATTTCATTTTTTTTCTACTAAAAGTTTGTTAGTAAAAGCTTTTTGAGAGGATGGATAATTACTTTTCTTTGGCATTGATCCATTTGAAGACAATATCGGGTGAGAAATAGCTAAACCATTTGTATTGATTGTATTTGAGTTTCTCTGCAAACGCGCGAAAACAGACTGTTATAATAAAACAATGACGGTAAATATATATATATATATATATATATATATATATATACATACATACATATAGGTAGCAGGGATGGCGAGTTGATATTTCGTTTTTTGTTTCGTTTTTTCTCAATGTCGTATTAATTATTTGAAATTTGTATTATTATTCTATCTGTCTTTGAGGCGCTCTGAAATATGCATTCTCTGCTAAGCTGAGCAATGGATTATTATATCATATTATATCCAGCTGTATAAATGGATACAATGTAAAATTCTATGTTAAAAAGTTGTGTAAGTCGCTCTGGATAAGAGCGTCTGCTAAATGCCTGTAATGTAATGTAATGTAATGTAATGTAATGTAATGATTAGAATATGTGTCTGACGCCTTTTTAACGCCTGTTACATACCGATCTGCTTCACATCCGCGCCCATGTTAATGAATGAGTCTATTCACACAGCCCGCGGATTGCGTGCCTGGCCGCGGATGTGAAGCTATGTTTTCCGCCTCGGCTCTATTTTTCTGCCTTGCGCAAAGCGGATTTTAGGTAGCTAGCTATATACAATCATCATGATATTCAGTAGATATGTTGGGTGATGGTATATGATCATGAGGACAAAACCATTTTAAAATCGCTCCATAGGGGGCGCAATAGTGCCAATGCTTGGACCCCTCCCAATGCTGCTTGCGGCTTTAATTATTATTATTATTAGGGGTCCAAGCAGCGAAGCTGGTGGAACCCTATTGTATCTGTTAGGATTATTAGGGGTCCAAGCAGCGAAGCTGGTGGAACCCTATTGTATCTGTTAGGATTATTAGGGGTCCAAGCAGCGAAGCTGGTGGAACCCTATTGTATCTGTTAGGATTATTATTATTAGGGGTCCAAGCAGCGAAGCTGGTGGAACCCTATTGTATCTGTTAGGATTATTCTTATTATTATTATTATTATTATTTTTCTCCGCTAAAAGTGTCTGAGGCTCAGCAACCATAAGTCCTGGAGCAACCAAATTTGGCAGGTGGGTTCCTATGGCCTCCCACTACTCAGGCACTAATAATCACGTACGTTGGCCAGATGGTGGCGCTATAACAAAGGGTAACGCGTACAAGGCCATAACTCCCACACCGTAAGTTAGATCAACACAAAACTTCATCGACATATGTATCTGAACGTGCTCTACAACTTTCCTATTGGGAGCACCTATGTCCGCCATATGGTTTGCACACCATTTGGACTTTTTCATTAGGTGGGGTGCGGAAAAGCTGGAGCTCCAAATCCAAACGATTACGACATCGAGTAAACTTCTTTACGGCAAGCGGTTTAAGACAAAGGCACTCCCCCTCTTTACGGTGTGATGGCAGGTGTGAGTACAGAGAAGCCTGCCTCTATCGTTACCCTAAAGGTGGGCTGTCTTAGACACAAAATAAAACTCTCTTTTGATACTTGAAGACGAGTGGAATCAAATCTTTAAAGTATTCCTATTTATTGTGCTCTGAAGCTCCGTGTGGATACAGAGAAGCTGGAGCTTCAGAAGGCAGCTTTTTTTAAAAATTAAAAAATAAATTTAAATTAAAAAAAACGAGCTTATTTAAGTTACGGCCGGAATGCCAGCGTTGGCCTGTGGTCCAAAGTGTCCTACAGAAAAGCTTTGGGTTCCAGCCACAGCGCTGCCGTTGATGGTGTTCTAGAGCGGGTGAGATTGTATTGACCGAGCACATCAGTCGCCCGTCTTTTTTTTTTTCTTTCTTTTTCTTGTCGCTTGCCTGCAATCAAGCGGAGCAAAGTTTGGCTGGTGTTGTACAGAGAAGCCGGCCTTGTTTACAACGCTCCCTTGTTTTGTGGTGTACGCTTTTTTCGATTTGGGATTTTTTTTTTTTTTTTCCTTTGTACAATTCAGAGGTTGGTCAGTCAGTCTTCTGGTTACTGTAAAAAGTGCCTTTGCAAACTCCTCCTACACCCCCCCCCCCCCCCCCCCCCCTTCCTTTGCCTAATCACCCCTCCTTCCCTTCCCAAATTGCTGTTCTTTTTGCTCCTCCTCCTCCTCCCTCCCCTTACCATTCTTCCAGTCATGAAGAACAGGTAACTTGCATATGTCTCCTGCGGTCTTAAAACTTCCAGAATTGAACACGCATCCTCATGTCAAAGATATGAATAAAAATGCTGAATCATACTTGGTGTGTCTTGTCTGGCTGGTGAAGTTCAAGTACGCCCATTACCTTACAGGAATTTAACAGACGATCTTGGATCCAGAGCGACTTGCACAACTTTTTACATGGCATTTGCATTGCATCCAGTTATACAATGGCAGTGCCCTATGGGGGGAATTAAGTGGGTTAATTCACCTCCCTAGTTGCACATTTGTAAGTACATAGACTGCAGCTGCATACGATTTTCTGGCAGTGACCCTGTTTCAAGGTGGTCTGGACACCGTGGTTGAACCCGGGAAAGCATTCGATTAATTTACATTAAATTCACGTGCCCTGTGAACCAATGTTAACGTCTTTCAAAGCACACAGGATTCCTGGCACGCAAGTGTTTGCCCCGCCCTAGCTCACTGACAATGCTCTTGACGTCTGTGGTGTCTGGTTCTTTGTTGCTCGTTGCTACCGACAAATTATCGCCCCTTTCAATGGAGTCTTATATGGGTTAGTTTAAAATAAATATAAGTTTATATATATATCTATACACTGCTTCACATATCGGGGCTTGATTCGTATGTGTAATGCAGACATTTGTACAAAACAGGTCATGTCTACCGTCTTCCCAATTTAACTATTTTCCAGAACTCTCCATTTCGAAGAGAAGAAACCTGGTCCTCTCACCACGTATTGTGCTAGCAATGCACCGAGTTTTAATCCTTTGCGAAATGCCGAATTCATAATTGCTCAAACTCTCCAGCAAAGACGAATACATCCACTACTAGCAAAGACTGATAAAAAAATTTCCCCGATTTGGATTTGTTTGCATGCGACGGCTAAAGGCCTGCGAAGCAGTCTTAGATACAGCTTTATAGCTTATGTACATACTATTCGTGGAATAGTAGCTATTCCGCGTGTTTTTGCTCTATGGGTCTGCTTCACGGGTACAGCTTTGAATAATTTTTCAGTCATTGGAAAAACTTTAATAGCAGCTATTCAGATGTACTGTACTTGTAAGGGTAAAAAACGCCAGCTAGCTACAGCTTCAAGTAGGAAAAAGTTTTTTAAAAACCAATACGTTCAGACACCAGACTTCGGCAGGATTTCATCAAACAAAAATAATCCACAAGAAAATAAGATGTCAAAACCAGTGGTCGATGGCAACGTAGGCTACACATGCATTTAAAATGGACCATTCAGGGTGCAGGTTATAAATCAGGTGATCAGTAGCAATCAAATGGCTGTCGGTCAAAGTCGGATTTTTTTTTTAGCTACACAACCAGTGGCCGGTGAGATTTGTCTTGGTGCATGCTGCTCACATCGGCCAGAGTCAAACAGATAACAAAACAAACGAAAAGCCATCCGTTGAGAGTTACACGATCAATACTGCTCTAAATGCTAGTAATGTCCATCAATTATTTAGGATCTTTATAGCCGCGGGAAAGAAACTGGTGCGGTGACGACGAGTGGAGTTGGAGACGTTATTCCTGAACCAGCCTACCAGAGGAAAAGGCAGGGTGTGTATTAATAACGTTATAGGCGCGCTTGCTAACCGCCCAGAATGTATAGGTGTGGCAATGGAGGGGAGATCAGGCGTAGTTATTTTCTTATTTTCGTTTTGACGACTCTACCCACTCCGGCCTTTTACGAGAGTGCTTAGTTGTGTCCCCATACCATACCATGATATAGAGGGCTATAGGCTAGAACGGAACAATAAGTAAAAAAGGTCGTTGACTCGCGCTTTTAAAAGACGGAGTCTGGATTTATGTCACAATTGAATCTATTGTGAATATGGGGACATGGTTAGTCTAATTAGACTAACCATAATAAATAGGGTGGCATTACTCCGGAAGTCGACGATTTTTTGTTGTTAAGGTTTGAGAAGTAGGCCTCAAAAGGCACCGCCTTGGCCCTGCCAGTTTCGTTGCTGGAGTCACCCTAATTGATAGTGTTAACGAGATCAAGTGTTGTGTCATCTGCGTATTTTATAAATTTGACAGTCTGATGGGGATGTGACGTCGTTAGTGAAAATGCTTAAGACTTTCGGCCTTAAAAGTTGCTCTGCAAGCCGAGGAACAACCAAAACGGAACTGAACGCCTTGACTTCCGTTCTTCACGTTGAACATTGCGTTGTGGGATTTTTTTAAATGAAGAAATCGTCTTGTAAAATGCAATGTTTGATTTAATTTCAACGACAAGCGTCCTTTGTATAAGGTAACGTAAGTGGAAACCCACGAGGTCTTCTAATTTTTCTGCTGTATTAAATTTTTCTTTTACGGTCACACAGCTATTAACGTAACCTCTTAAGAAAAGGACACTAAGATATCATTATCATAGATCCACGTCACCAAGTCGTACCTTGCATAAACAATAATAACATATCTCACGTTGGGCAGCAATGCATGTATAAATATGTCACACCCGAGTCAAAGATTTGCATCTCAGGAGTACAAACATGATGTCACCAGGAAGGCACAGAATGTAAAGATTACACAGGAGTTTTCTGTCTTTATTTTTGTGTTTGTCACTCAAAATACAAAATATGAGAGAAAATGTTACAACGGTGGTGTGTGGAGAAAAGGCCATTCTGTCCATGTAATCTTATAACCCCCCCCTCCATCTAAAGGGTAGGCAAACAAGTTTTTAACATCTTCAGGCATGTTAAAAATAATTCAGTCCAAGTAACTTTTCTCAAGCTATCATGAGACTCCAACCCCTCTACTCAAGGACCAAACTATGAGTCCTCATGTGAGAGTTAACTTGGTTTTCTATGCATCCGGTGACTTTGCGTGCTCATTTGATTTCTTCTGTCGTATGTGACAGTTTAACACTTAGAAGCCATGCCCGTGGCTTTTATCCGTAATAGAGTCATATGATCGTAACTGACGTGCTTCCCTGCTTATGGGTAATGTTATATTCATGACTGTTGCTTAACATTTAAACCTGTGTTGTTCCATGCCATGGCCTTCACTGTCCATTGAACCAAATTAAAATATTGCGACGTGCTGCAGAGCAGTGATTGTGGTAAAGGTATAATGTTGGTTAAAACTATACTCATACACACGTAGGCTTGCGGGGCTGTTATTCTCTAGTGAAGATTTTCCCTCCAGTATTTTTTCCCCCGCATAATATATTCTGTTGAGACCCTCGTTCTCATGACAGATAACACTCAACCTCTGGATCTTCTTTTGTCCGTATGGATAGGGTTTAGGTAATCTGTATTTTCCAGACGTTGTGTGTGTTATCAAGACGGACATTGTGTGCTGGCTGTGACGTGGTGTCTTGGGCAATGTAGATTCTGTGTTTAACTTTTGTGGCAGGCTGTGTTCCTCTGGAATGCCGTCTTTCCAGAAGTTTTTTTTTTTTTTTGCGCTGCAGCTTTCCTCTTATCTGACATTGTGGTGTGAGCAGACCTGGGTCAAATACAAATTTGTTTTGGATTGAAATAGTTTTCTGTGCTCTATTGATCTTGCCTGGTGTAATTGAGCCTGCCAATATGACCAGAAAGCAGGGATTGCACTTTTTGAGAGTATTTCATTGGTTCCAATACACCAGACAAGAATAGTAAAGTGTAGAAAAGTGTTTGAATCCAAAACAAATACGTATCTGACCCAGGTCAGGATGTGAGCAGATCAGCTCTGTCATGTTCCAGAATACACATACAGATTGTGAAGTATTACCCAGATCAGGGCTGCCCAAACACTGTTTCTCTAAATCTGCCATCCTGTAGGTTTTCACTCCACCCCTGACAAAGCACTCCAGATCCAATAGCCAGAGGGCTCGTTACATCGTTGAGATGCTAATTAGTAAAATCAGGTGTGCCAACTTACGGTTGAAATTTGGCACACCTGATTTAGACACATTGGCTTAGATAGTCAGGGAGTTTCAAACTATTCGTCTGCGGCCAGAGAGAACTCCCAAGCATTCGTTGACCTTTAGCTAGGATGGGAATGACCATGGTGGTGATGCATGAATCCGCTTCCTTGCCCCCTAAGAAGATGGAAGACGTTTTCCTGGTAAGTATTGACAGAATCCCTTTTCGGAGCGAAGCAGCCATTACCTGGCTGAGGAAAGCACTATCTTCATTCATTCACCCATTTTCGGAGGCAAGCCTCGTTGGTAATCCCAAGTACACTGTTTGATTTCCACGTTTTATTGACTGTCCAGTTGATGGTAATCCTCAGAATTCAGATAATCATTCTCCAAACCAGTTGAGAAATTCTGAAGACTATCCACTTGATAGTGATCTCCTTGCCCATGTTTTGATTGACTCTGGAATTCTCCCCAAACTTTGTAGCTGCACAGGGATGGTGCCTTATTTGCTGGCCAAAAAAAATTCCTCCAATTCTTGATGACAAGTCAAAAAACACTGTTCTGTTGACCCAAGAAAGCTGATTACAGTTGCAATACTCTTAAGATGGCTGGAAATATTCTCATGTGCTTATCATTGCTATAATAACTTCCTTGATGTAGTAATATTGTTAGCTGATGACATCTAAAAATGACATTTGCCCAATGAGATTTGATTATCATAAGCGTTAATGTTTATGCGAACAGCGCTTATTTTGGCTTGTATTAGTTGTTTCCAAATTAAATTTTCCACATTAGCACCAGACCTGGGCTGAATACATATTTGACGTACTTATCTGTTTGGGTGCAGATACATTTTAAAAACTCCTGCTGATGCCTGAGAATGGCCAATGAAACATGTCACTCAGTGAAATGCACTTTAATGTGAAAGAAGAGCAACACAAGCAGGAAACTCAGGGACATGGGACTGGCCTTTACCAGGGCCTGGACTAGGAGCTGTGTAGAGGAGGTGGTAAAACAATGGTGTTTATGAGACACATGTATGACCTCATATTGCCTGTACATTGGGGATAATTAGCAAGATTAATGATTAAAATCAGGAGGCAAGGCCCGGGCCACTGGTAGAGTTCTTTGGGCAGATGACAGACCGATAGTATAAGCCTGACAGTGGAGACGAGACGAACCCCCTGAGTTTGATGAGAGGGCATGCGAGTTCTCACACTGATGAGGGATGATTGACATGCTGATGACAGATGATTGACAGTGGCCTGGTAAGATCAGAAATGCTGCACTGATGACAGATGATTGACATGGGCTCGGTAAGATCAGAAATGCTGCACTGATGACGGATGATTGACAGGCTGATGACGGATGATTGACAGGCTGATGAGGGATGATTGACAGTGGCCTGGTAGGATCAGAAATGCCACGCTGTGCCCAGACCAAGCAGGGCCTGGTAACGCGAGTGCCCGCTGAGGAGAGTGGGAGGAAGGTCGCGGAGGGCAGGGACAGGTCGTTTCGGGTTGGCCGGCCCGATTTGGAGCACTGTGGACCTGTGCGTACAGCCCGGCAGGGTTAGAGTTACTGTAGCACGCAACCGTGGAGACGGATGCCGGCACTTTTGTCAGAGATAGAAATAGATGTACTGTGAGTCCAAATTAAGGCATCCCTAGAGAAAATTAATGAAGATGTGTAAGACTGCAGTTTTCCCCACCATTGCTCTTGCCCACTAGACACTGTAAAAAAAAAAAAAATAAAATGCACAGAGAGCATCAATATGTTACACCTGTTGGGGAATTTCCTAGGTGTAATCAGAAGGAAAATGAAACGATTTTTAAATTAACGTTTTTAATTAACTTCTTGTTTGTGTTTCTGCATTAGTTATGAAATAGCCCGGGTCTCAAGTATGTATTTTTTTTAAATTTTATTTATGTTCGGCAGATTCTGTACTATATATACACAACGAGAGTGGAGCTTTTATCTCTGTCACTTTGCCAAGGTTTTCATGTTTGTTTTCCCACTAACACTTACAAAGGCATAAGCGTGCCAGAGGCCGTTCGGACTACGGAGGTGTTGGCCGATTAAGTCACCAATCAGGATCCAAAGAATGCAACCAGCCCCCCCAAAGGCCACACCTCTCCCCTTGTCTGTGTTCAGGAATTAACATGCAACTCCTATTGGATAATAGACCAGGAAAGGTAAGGGATTTGCGTAGTTTTGTTTAACTTTAGACAACGCAGCAGTTTTTTTTATAAGTAAAGGCCTTGAATGTGGAGGAAGCTTCAGCCATCTCTGGGTCTGGTCACAAATAGCTTCGAGAGACCTGATACTGATGACCAGATGCTCAACTCGGTTCTATTCTGACCTGCCAATACAGCAGGAGGGGGGGGGGGCGGTGGACACGTACACCAGTGGAAAGACATGTGGTTAATGTTTCATATTTCCAGAATGATCTACAATAACACTCCCCAGCATACGTGCCTCGGCGACTGGTTAATGTATATCTTGCCGCTGTGGGGTGCCGGGGAGAGCTCTATTGCAGGAACAGAATTTACAGACGTCTGCGGGCAGGAATGTCCCAACACATGGCTCGTGTTTCCGAATTGATTTACAAACATTTCAGTTCGGTAGCGGTTTAGTTTCGGTCTCAAATGTAGGCTAAGCCCTGTGCGACTCTTATAATTAAGTCTATGAAACTCAAGTTCGTTAATGTTTCGCGTGCATTCGGTCACGTGGTTGAATACGGTTTCCACGCCGCCGTTCCATATGATTAAAATCCTCCGATGCCTTCGGAAAAAGAATACGTCCAGGTCCAGCACTTACGTCTTGCTGATAAACTTCAAGGCTACTGTTTTGATGCCAAATGACATTGTGGAGCCGAGCTGTTGCATAAGAAAATGTTGCTATTTAGCGGAAGATAGTGCACGCGGCAAATCAGCAGGTACAAAATGGAATCGGAGATGTGCGGAAGCGTTATTCTGTTAGGGGTTGGGTTTGAGGAAAGATTAATGGTTGATGACAGTTTTCTCTCGCTGTAAACTATACCAGCACCTACACGTGATGCACGAGGGAAAGACACCGAGAGGAGATGGTGTGTTTTTGTTTTTGTTTTTTGTTTTTTTGGCGTGAATTTCATGTTTTTTTTTTTTTGCTTAACTGGTGGCGTGACAATCGTTATCACCAGGGGTTATGTAACATTGTGAGGATTGGAATAGCCGTCGGTTGTTGGATGGCATTTTTTCGTGCGTTTAATAGAATCAATGAATTAATCTCCAGGCTTCCCCTCTCATTGTTGTGTATCAGCAGTTCGTTCAGCGAACGGCACAGTTTGTCCCCCGCCCACGATTATCTTTACTTAATGGGAACATTGGCTCGACATCAGAAACACGTGGCGGTCGTTGGACAGTGGGTCGCCTGACCTAGAGGGAGTGTGGGTCGCATTGGCTTCCGGCTACATTGACTACGTCTGCCACATCTGTATCCACACGTTCCAACTCCGGCCTCTCATAGTAGAGAGCGTTTACACATTACAGTCGCAGTTCCAGTAGCCTACTTTAAATCAACATTTCAGGACGTAGGAGCCAGTAGATTATCCTCTCCGCGTGGTAGGAATTTGCGCCATTTTGAAGGACAGGAATTTGACATGAGGGTTGCTTAAATCGTGACGTTCTTCCAAAAAATCTCTCGCATTACATTTTGGGATGCTTTCATTTTTAAGATTTTTTTTCAACAGTTTGTATTTTCAGCGTGACGAGAACAGTGATCCTGAAAATTCTAACTGTTGAAAAATGCTTTTAAAATGAAGGCCTCCCAAAATGTAATGAAGTAAATTATGGGAAGTGGTATTTTTCTTAATAGAAACCATTCCAAATGAGTGAAAAAGGAATATTTTATGGCAGGCAAAATACATCCAGCTTTCTTGCCAACACACTCAGTGTCATGGCAGGTCAATTGCAACTATTTTTTTAAAAAGACTTTTGGACCACAGATCTGCAGTACAACTGGATAACCTGCTTATTACGCAAATGAGGAGCCTCTTGTTCCAGTTCAGGTGCAGTTCTGGGGTTTAAAGTCCAACTGTGTTGGCTGCAACTGATGTGTCATGTCTTGAGACGTAGGGGCCTAAATGTGCTGATACTGTTAGCATTGCATTAACGGGCTACAAAAAGCCGTTGGTCACCGATATTTGCTGGCCATTCACAGACGTGCTGAAATAAATGGGTCTCGAAAAGTATGTTGCTTCAACGTATGCTTGTTTCAGTGCAATTTAACGTTTTCAACTGGTCAGAGAATTAACCTGCCTGCATACTGATAAGTAGTCATACACTACCGGGTTGACCATAGGCTATTCGTCTTGTGTGGACGAATACTGCCACCTGCTGGGCGATAGCTAAATAATTCACTAGTGCAGAGAAATAATTATGCCCTTTCGTACGCAAGCCGACCATCTTGCATCATCATCGCCTCCTTGCGTCACAACTGAAACCCAGAAGATAATGGTATATAATCAAGATATTTTAATTATGTAAATGTCTATATTCAGAAGGTTTGTTAGACCAAGAGCAACACCATAGCAACATGTCAGTAAATATACTAATCAAAGTTAAATGTATGAAAAGAAAAGAATAAACTGTTCACATTTCCTAGGAGACTGGATCTAGGTTGTATTTACCACTTTGCTTCATCTTCTGACACCCCAGGCTGAAATTAATTGGTCACCTGACCAACTCTGTCCTTGTCTATCCACGAACAGAAGTTCTACCATTCCTTTCGTCCCTTAACAGGAGATCTGCAATGTCCCCTTTTGAGAGAAAATCTGTATATATTTCAGTAACATTATTCCCTTTTATGCAAAGTTATCCAAACTACAATTAATCAATTCTTTAAGTAATATACATGTGATAAAGCTAAATACAACAACAGTACATAATCAAAAACCAATGTTTCATAAAAAAATAATTATTAAAAAAAAAAAACCGAAATGCCAAATACACCCAACGGCTGTTGATGAGGGTGCACCGACCCAAAGCGATGACAACCGTTGGGTCTTGTGTGGTTTGGAAAGGGTCTGGCTCAGAGAGGATCCTGGGAAGTTTTCAGTGCAGGGTGTTGGGGGGTCTGGTCTGGTGGGGGGACGGCAGGACAGAATCTTTGCACCCAGGAGACGTCCAAAGACTTTCGGACAGACCTCTGTGCCTGCTGCCGGCGATGAGGTCACCTCAGGGCACAGAGCAGCCACCGCTCCACCACCAGGGGAGTTCTGGAGCGAGGCAGATCCTCTCCTTCACACCAACACCTCCATGCGACACGAGCCCTCCAAGGACGGATGTGCCAGGGATGGAGGGAGAAAAAGAAAAAACAATGAAAGAAAAAGAGAAAGTATCGTGGGGCTTGTGTTCCCTGAGAGGGATGCCTGCCCTCCGGTTTCCATCCATGCAAGAGTCCTCGTTCCCTATTGGCTGTTGCACAGCAGCGGTCACATCGCCGTGTACAGGAGGGCATGATGCTGCAGAACCACAAACGGGGCATCTCTCACTTCACCCTTTCACTCCCCTCCCCCCAACTCTTCACCGCTCCTGATCACGCTCCCACCCCTCAATCCCAGCCCGCCCCAGGTCTTCTCTCCTCCAATCAGGGGATCTCGGCTCAGCGTTTGTCCCGCCTCTTGTCCATCTCCTCTTTAACGCGGGCCTGCAGCACCATCCTCATGCCGGAGTCCAGAACGTTCTCCTCCGCCACCCTGTCCACTATCCTCTCCGGCTTGTCCTCCTGGTGGAGGGACAAAGCACAAAGACAGGGTCGTGAAATGGAGTAGAGCGGCAACCCCCCACCAATAGGTACACCAATTCAGGTGCCTCCAGTACCCAAAATGCACCACGTGAAGAGTTTAGTCTGAAAATACTTCCCAGCATGCCTCTCTCACCTTGTGAACGATGAAGGAGGTGAGGCGGCCGCTGTCGGCCTGGTAGTCCAGCCAGAACAGTTCTGTGGCCGGGGGCTCCGGTTCCGTGCTCGACCCGCTTTCGTTCCACTCCTCCGCTTCCGCGCCTGCGCCCGGTTCTGATCCGTCTGGAAAACGCACACCACCGACTGAACACCTCACACAGACACTGGACAGCAGTTTTTGGTGGACCTACGAACCCACTTCACATCACTGTTGTTCATTTAGAACCAACCGCATTTACGGGAAAGAGGAATTTGTATAGGCTGCAGCGACTAGTAAACTCCAACAACAGGTAATGCAAAGTAGTAAATCTGAAACCCAACTGCATTTTGTGAGCGGACAACCAAAATAATTAATTTCCCCCAACTTTAGTTGAGGTAGAATCGTTTGCTTTTGCCAAAGAGGGGGATCTGTATCTGTCAACTGAATAGCATAGCCAGCTTAACTGATTTAGGGACCAGACATGCAGGGGACTCCATTTCATCCGACTTTTGAGTTGTAACGGTTTTCTTTTGCAAGATCTGTATTGACTCAAACTTTCTAACCTAAGTATGGCAGTATGATAAAGGGGTTCTCCTTTACTGGATACAATCATTTAAGCTTGTTAACGTGTTGATGAATATCCGTTTCTGTTATTTTGGGGAACGGGGGAGGGGGGCAAATTGCTCTTACTCCGGCGCCGAGGGTGGTACACTTGAATGTCAGGCCGGCGCGGTCGTCTCGGGGTGGTAGTGGGTCTCCGCCGCTGACGTTCCTTGGCCTGTTTCACCTCCTTGTCGTAGTCATCTCTAAAAGAGTATGCATTACTGTAGTTTGATACCACTAACTTTAGATGCATGACGAGAGCGAGCCTTCCACCCTTGATAATATTAGAAAATTTCGTTGAAGGCGGTCCCCTGTGGTTTTGGTCCCGGCTGCAACCACGTACGGCACGAGCGCACGTAGTGTTGGAGTAACACGAAAGTGAACGTTTCCATTTATTTTCCATTGGCCCCACGGTACATAAACTACCAACCCCAAACAGTTCTCCAACATGATCAAACGCGCATGCTCTGTACGAGTCGAGAGGAGCAGGCTTACCATTTTACAGATTTCACAGCCGCTCAAATTTAGCTGGTAATGACTGCTTTTGTGTGGAGTTAATCTGTTTTAATGTATAGATAAACACCAATCAAAAGCAAATGCCCACAACCGTAGTCTATACGCATCCCGGACAAACCTGGCAATTTGGTTACGACGAATATGGTGTAGAAAACCGTGGCTCATGTCCAAACGACCTCCGCGTTTGTACTTCATTTGTTGTTCCTCGTTGTCTTGCAGAATCTCCATCGTTTAATGCTAGCTACCAAACATCAATACGGAAAAATAAACGCCCTTCTTTAAACGTACGCCTTCCTACCAGGCAGCATCGTTAGCTACGTTAATGAAGCTAGCTACATAAATAGGTTACTGGCCAACCTAGGTCAAACACGGAGTTATGGAATCATTACATTGCCCATGGAAGTCAATGGGAGCAGCGAAGATGCATTCGGC